>NW_024609609.1:0-5000 GCF_018296145.1 Oncorhynchus tshawytscha | reverse complement strand
CTCTCTCTTCATCCCTCCATCTCCCTCTTCCTCTCTTTATTTCTATCCCTTTCACTTTCTCGCTCTCTCCCTCTCCCAACCTGAAAGAGCCCGTGTCTTGCCTCAGCTATAGGCGGGTAGAGGAGTCTTGGTGGTACACACTGATAGCTGCTCCACACTGAGTGAGTAGAAACTCTCAGGAGGGTCAGCAAAAGGGTTCCAGGTGGGTCTAACTCAAACACACTTACCGGGCCTGAGGGGGGTATGGTATATGGCCGATATATCATGGCTAAGGGCTGACGTGAGGAACGACGCAACGAGGAGCGTCTGGATACAGCAATTAGCCGTGGTATATTGGCAATATACCACAATCCCCTGAGGTGCCTTATTGCTATTATAAACTGGTTACCGACGCAATTAGAACAGTAAAAAGTCATTTTTGTCATACCTGTGGTATACCACATCTTTCAGCCAATCAGCATTCAGGAGCCAAACTACCCGGTTTATGAATTCAAATATCATATGGGACCTTGTTTTTTTTTAAGGAGGTAGGAATGTATAGATCCATATAAAATGTAAAGTATAAAGTATAAATTGCAATGTTAATCTTAACAACTGCAGAGAAATTCTCTTTCATTCCTCAGTCGACCACTGATCCTCCTCAGTCTACCACTGATTCTCTCCATCCTCCTCAGTCTACCACTGATTCTCTCCATCCTCCTCAGTCTACCACTGATTCTCTCCATCCTCCTCAGTCTACCACTGATCCTCCTCAGTCTACCACTGATTCTCTCCATCCTCCTCAGTCTACCACTAATCCTCCTCAGTCTACCACTGATTCTCTCCATCCTCCTCAGTCTACTAATGATCCTCTCCATCCTCCTCAGTCTACCACTGATTCTCTCCATCCTCCTCAGTCTACCACTGATTCTCTCCATCCTCCTCAGTCTACCACTGATTCTCTCTGTCCTCCTCAGTCTACCACTGATCCTCCTCAGTCTACCACTGATCCTCCTCAGTCTACCACTGATCCTCCTCAGTCTACCACTGATCCTCCTCAGTCTACCACTGATTCTCCCCATCCTCCTCAGTCTACCACTGATTCTCTCCATCCTCCTCAGTCTACCAATGATTCTCTCCATCCTCCTCAGTCTACCACTGATTCTCTCCATCCTCCTCAGTCTACCACTGATTCTCTCCATCCTCCTCAGTCTACCACTGATTCTCTCCATCCTCCTCAGTCTACCACTGATTCTCTCTGTCCTCCTCAGTCTACCACTGATTCTCTCTGTCCTCCTCAGTCTACCACTGATTCTCTCCATCTTCCCATCAGTCTACCACTGATCCTCCCCATCCTCCTCAGTCTACCACTGATTCTCTCCATCCTCCTCAGTCTACTAATGATCCTCTCCATCCTCCTCAGTCTACCACTGATCCTCCTCAGTCTACCACTGATTCTCTCCATCCTCCTCAGTCTACCACTGATTCTCTCCATCCTCCTCAGTCTACCAATGATTCTCTCCATCCTCCTCAGTCTACCACTGATTCTCTCCATCCTCCTCAGTCTACCACTGATTCTCTCTGTCCTCCTCAGTCTACCACTGATTCTCTCTGTCCTCCTCAGTCTACCACTGATTCTCTCCATCTTCCTCAGTCTACCACTGATCCTCCCCATCCTCCTCAGTCTACCACTGATTCTCTCCATCCTCCTCAGTCTACTAATGATCCTCTCCATCCTCCTCAGTCTACCACTGATCCTCCTCAGTCTACCACTGATTCTCTCCATCCTCCTCAGTCTACCACTGATTCTCCCCATCCTCCTCAGTCTACCACTGATCCTCCTCAGTCTACCACTGATTCTCTCTGTCCTCCTCAGTCTACCACTGATCCTCCTCAGTCTACCACTGATTCTCTCCGTCCTCCTCAGTCTACCACTATTGGCTACGATAATGCAGCTATCCAGCCCTGTCAAGCTGACTCTCATCCTCCTAAAGGATTCCTGTGTGTCGACTGCCATAATTCACAGTATGAGCGTTCACTATGAACAACAGGTTCTATAACCCACTGTCTTTTCTGAGACACCTCTCCAAGCATTTGATATGTATCGAAATTAAATTTAACAATTGTCTTCATCCCCCACATTGCTATCGAGTAAATTGCTTGATAATAACAATACTACTATATTCTCTCCTAGGGAGACATAAAGAGAAGGGCATGAACATAAATCTTTCTGTGTCTGATGTCAAGCTTTCACAGTGACAGTGTAGTATGAGCTGCCATTAAGAGGAGGTGTGTGTGTGTGTGTGTGTGTTTGGACACACCTACTTATTCAAGGGTTTTTCTTTATTTTTAATAGCCAATAAAAAGTGAAGACATCAAAACAGTGAAATAACACATATCAAATCATGTAGTAAACCAAAAAAGTGTGAAACAAATCTAAATATATTTTGGATTTTAGATTCTTCAAAGTAGCTACCCTTTTCCTTGATGACAGATTTGCACACTCTTAGTATTCTCTCAACCAGCTTCACCTGGAATGCTTTTCCAACAGCCTTGAAGGAGTTACTACATACCCTGAGTGCTTGTGGGCTGTTTTTCCTTTACTCTGTGGTCCAACTCATCCCAAACCATCTCAATTGGGATGAAGTTGGGTGATTGTGGAGGCCAGGTCATCTGATGCAATGCTCCTTCTTGGTCAAATAGCCCTTACACAGCCTGGAGGTGTGTTGGGTCAATGTCCTGTTGATAAACAATTGATAGTCCCGCTAAGCGCAATCCAGATGGGATGGCGTATCTCTGCAGTATGCTGTGTTAACCATGCTGGTTAAGTGTGCCTTGAATTCTAAATAAATCACCGACAGTGTCACCAGCAAAGCACTTCCACATCATCACACCTCCTCCTCCATGCTTCACAGTGGGAACCACAGATGCAGAGATCATCCATTCACCTACTCTGTGTCTCACAAAGACATCCATTCACCTACTCTGTGTCTCACAAAGACACGACTCATCAGACCAAAGGACAGATTTCCAATGGTCTAATGTCAATTTTTGGCCCAAGCAACTCTTATTTTTATTGGTGTCCTTTAGTAGTGGTTTCTTGGCAGCAATTTGACCATGAAGGCCTGATTCACACAGTCTACTCGGGAACAGTTGACGTTGAGATGTGTCTGTTACTCATGGGTGCACCTCAGTCACGCTCAAGGTTCTAAACGATATCATAACCACCATCGATAACAGACAGTACTGTGCAGCCGTCTTCATCGACCTGGCCCTAGGCTTTCGACCCTGTCAATCACCGCATTCTTATCGGCAGACTCAACAGATTTGGTTTCTCAAATGACTGCCTCGCCTGGTTCACCAACTACTTCTCAGACAGAGTTCAGTGTGTCAAATCAGAGGGACTGTTGTCCGGACCTCTGGCAGTCTCTATGCCACAGGGTTCAATTCTCGGGCCGACTCTTTTCTCTGTATAAATCAATGATGTCGCTCTTGCTGCTGGTGATTCTCTGATCCACCTCTACACAGACAACACCATTTTGTATACTTCTGGCCCTCCTTTGGACACTGTGTTAACAAACATCCAGACGAGCTTCAATCCCATTCAACTCTCCTTCCGTGGCCTCCAACTGCTCTTAAATGCCATTAAAACTAAATGCATGCTCTTCAAACGATCGCTGCTCGCACCCGCCCGACTAGCATCACCATTCTGGATGGTTCTGACTTAGAATATGTGGACGAGTAAGACATTTAAACGTGTTAACCCTCGCAAGGCTGCAGGCCCAGACGGCATCCCCAGCCCCGCCCTCAGAGCATGCGTAGACCAGCTGGCCGGTGTGTTTACGGACATATTCAATCAATCCCTATACCAGTCTGCTGTTCCCACATGCTTCAAGAGGGCCACCATTGTTCCTGTTCCCAAGAAAGCTAAGGTAACTGAGCTAAACGACTACCGCCCCGTAGCACTCACTTCCGTCATCATGAAGTGCTTTGAGAGACTAGTCAAGGACCATATCACCTCCACCCTACCTGACACCCTAGACCCACTCCAATTTGCTTACCGCCCAAATAGGTCCACAGACGATGCAATCTACACTCGCATTATCTGCTAACCATGTGTATGTGACAAATAAAATTTGATTTGATCGCTGAGATCCTGGTTGAAGACAGCAGAGGTGTATTTAGAGGGCAGGTTGGTCAGGATGATATCTATGAGGGTGCCCGTGTTTATGGATTTAGGGTTGATTACCAACAGGGAGGAGGTGAGGGCCCTCAGAGTGTGGTGTCAGGAAAATAACCTCACACTCAATGTCAACAAAACAAAGGAGATGATCATGGACTTCAGGAAACAGCAGAGGGAGCAGCCCTCTATCCACATCAACGGGACAGTAGTGGAGAAGGTGGAATGTTAAGTTCCTCGGCGTACACATCACTGACAAACTGAATTGGTCCACCCACACAGCATGGTGAAGAAGGCGCAGCAGCGCCTCTTCAACCTCAGAAGGCTGAAGAAATTTGGCTTGTCACCAAAAACACAAAAAAACTTTCATAGATGCAATCGAGAGCATCCTGTCGGGCTGTATCACCGCCTGGTACGGCAGCTTCTCCGCCCACAACCGTAAGGTTCTCCAGAGGGTAGTGAGGTCTGCACAACACATCACCGGGTGCAAACTACCTGCCCTCCAGCACACCTACACTACCCGATGTCACAGGAAGGCCAAAAAGATAAGGACAACAACCACCCGAGCCACTGCCTGTTCACCCCACTATCCAGAAGGCGAGGTCAGTACAGGTGCATCAAAGTGGGGACTGAAAGACTGAAAAGCAGCTTCTATCTCAAGGCCATCAGACTGTTAAACAGCCACCATTACTCATCTTATAAGTATATACTGTACGCTATACCATCTACTGCATATTGATGTAATAAATGTATCACTAGCCACTTTAAACAATGACACTTTATATAATGTTTTCATACCCTACATTACTCATCTCATATGTATACACTTCACTCTATACCA
>NW_024609608.1:195000-252665 GCF_018296145.1 Oncorhynchus tshawytscha | reverse complement strand
CCAGTTGAAAAACTGTGTGGAGTTGGGTTGTGGATTGGGGAACGCAGTCAGCATGCCCAAGGCCCTTTAAATAGGTCACTCCTTGTTTCAAGCCACACCTAATACTATACTATTACAGAAATATCAAGAAGCAAATAAACAAAAACATTATAGACTAGTATACAAATGAAGACTCAGAGAATTGATATAAGTGGGCTTTACATAGAATCTTTGCTTTGGCCTCCTCATCACTCAAATGAACCGCCCTGAACCTCTGAAAGCATGTTGAGAGAGGACTGCAGATAATGGTAGAAAATACATTTACAAATAAAACCAGGTTTGCACAAAGACAGCTGCGATGTACCTTCTCAAATCCTATTCACATGAACACAGGGAGTTGAAAAACCTGTTTTTGTTCTTGGTTTCTTTATTTTCCATTTATCTTGTCAGTGTGCTGTATTTACATAGAGATCATCAGATGCAACAGAGCATGCCCAGCTTTACAAGACAAATTGACAGCACAGGCAAAACAGTGAGCAATGACGCACTATTTGACTTATTTCTAGGTTCTACTTCTTCTTTCTGTCTTTGTTCTGTCTAGTCCATCCACAGTATCGCTCCATCAGCATGGTTTTACCCTGTTTTGTGTGACCAACTTTTTAATAAGATTATAATTTTTCAGAAGGGAGTTATAGGTACTGGTATAACATTGAAATCATATTCATCCCGTTACATTCATTCAGTTGTAGTATTTGCATTTCACATTGAATCATTTCCTGTACCTGTGAGAAACCACTCGAAAAAAGAAAAACAATCAGAGAAATGCATACTGAGACAGAGAACAGCATTAACAGTTTTGTAATATTCTGTATGTAAGGGAAATAAACAAAAAAGGCTTCCCCAACCCATTCCCCCCAACCCCCTCAGTCCCCTTCAGGTGTGTTCTCTGAGAACCATCATGAGTCAACAGGTGAGATAGAAGTCAAGGCTTATCTCTGTCTGTCTTCAAGCTCAGCAGCAATGTTAACAGTCTTTCTTTGTTTAATAAACACTGCCCTGACGTCAACACACTTGTCATTCTGAAACCTGAAAGTCTAAGTGGCAACAAGGGTTTTCACAGTATCCAAAACTTTGAGAATCTGTGATTTTATTTGACCAATTGTAAATTGTGTAAACTCCTCACCTGAATTAAAACATAACGTAAGGACCTGTGATAGGCACAAATCTTTTATGAGCACCTCTTTTATCTTGCCGCAAATTTGAATTAAGCTTCAAGTATTCTGTAGAAAGACCTTAGCAGTCATACGGACAGAGACTCAACAAGAGGTAAGGCAGGTTGAAGTGCTCAGACATTTATTAGATTATAGCTACAGGTTGTAGATGACAGCACGTCACACAGTGCTCCCAAAACAAAGATCTACACACATGCAAGAGGCATTTCTCACTTCATACAATACATGGATTCATATATTTCTGAATATTCTCTAACTTTTGGAGAACCACCTGCAACTGGACACAAACATTTATAATATAGACTTTTAACTGAATCAGAACAAAGAAAGTATTGACAAGAACAGGTTAGTTGAAAAATTCCTTGCTTTCAATTAGCCAGGCTGTAATGGGTATGGAGCACCATGTATCTATTTAACAAGGCAGAGGGCACATGATTCCATGCAATGATGTATATAAACCTAGATTGCTGATGCTATGTATTGGCCAATGATAGGCTATGAAGCTACTCCTCAGAAAGAGGTGTCCTCCATAGGAATGAATGGAATTCTACAGTAATTAAATGTATTTTGTTGTTGTAGTGGAGACAGTAACATTAGTGCTCTCAAAATGTTTTACTTCAAGGAAAAAATATATTTTATATATATATTTTTATATATATACAGTATGTTAAGTTCACATAATGTAATTTAAAATATGCATTAGGGTGTCTGTAATAGAATATACTTGCCAAAAACAAATGTATACATTAATAAATGCATTTCTACAGTATATCTTCCAAAACCCTTTTTACAACGGTGGAGGAGCACAAACATGGCTGCATAGTGGCTTCAAACCAGCCCCTGGGATTAATCTAAGGTTTATACTCATCGTTGCCTCCATCCCATCTGTAATAACCCTTGTGTGAATGAGAGCATATTGGTGGTGTGAGGAGCCTGTAGCACTCACTTCACCATATAGGCCTGTTTGTTGATTGTCAACATTCATATCTAGTTATATTTTGCCATGTAGGCTATAAGGGCCAAGTGGGCTACTGGGATAGGTCATCATTTTTTAAGATGCATTTTATTTACAGTAGGCTAACAATGACCAGATCTGATCTGTGGTCAAGCCACACCACAAGCATAACATCTCTAGGCTATAGGCCTAGTCTTGATGGTTGGATATTTCCAGAGATTACAAGAAAATCCTTATTAGGCTTCTGAATTGCAAAGCCAATTTGAGTTGCCTATTGTAATTGTCTGAGGCTGTGTTATGCTACTTAAGCATTTACCACAGAGCAGGCCTCAAAATGGATGACATCCCCTCTTCCCCTCCCTGCCATCAGTGAAAGAATAGCTTCTGACCTCAGCCATCATCTCCCCTCACTTTGTTTTGTTAAGATGGAGGTTTGTATCCAAACCTAAAAAGATCATTTGCATAAGTCTCAAACCTTCTGATAACAGAGTTTTGGATGGTGTGCAAATTGAGATGTTTCTCTTGGGATGCAAGTATGGGTTAGACTGGGTGAAGGTATTCAATGTATTCAGCCCTGGAAGAGGGATCTGTCAGGATGAGCTACTGTTCTCTGTCTCTACTCCTGGGTGAGTGAACTGATATTTCAGTATTTTATCCCAAATGATCACCATCTAGTATTACTGTCTGCCCTTGACTTTGTGTCTTCTCCTTCCTTTCAGGTTCTCTGTTCATCATTGGGACTTCCTCTTATCCTAATGGTAAGTACCCACTGGGCACAGACTGGTTGAATCAACATTGTTCCCACGTCATTTCAATGAAATGACTTTGAACCAATGTGGAATAGATGTTGAATTGATGTCTGTGCCAAGTGGGAAGTTCAACAGTTCAATAACCTCTGCATGTTCTTTGTATTCTATGTGATCAGTTTGATTATGAGTTCTGATATTTGGTAGGAGGTTTAACTGTACAGAAGTAACTCAATTTCTCCTGATGATGGAACAGTGGGCCCATAGCTAAACCCTGGCATTGGGGATCTATTTTTTATTGTCTTCTTCTTCCACCAAGGTTCCTGTGATGGCTACACGGCTCTGGATGAGCCTCGACGTAACTATCTCTTCAGCTCTTCCTCTATCCCGGCTACCCCATCAATACCGACATACAGCGAACAAACATATGGGTGCGCTACGTCGGGATCGGAGGGGACACCGTCATTCCACAATGTGCTCCACTCTATTACAGCGGGGTATATTATCCCATCCATCTGACCTTTACACATCCTCAGTCTGAGTCTGAGACTCCAACTACGGGCAACGCATGTGGAAACACAGGTTCCTGCTGTAATTACAATGTAGCTATTCAAGTGATCTACTGCTCTTCTGGAGGATTCTATGTGTACAGGCAGATGAACAACCACCCAATCGACTACATGGGTTATGTGACATGTGAGTAGCGAGTTGAGAAATCCCCTGCTTTTTATTTGACTTGTACAGTACTCCTCCCAAACACATTTTATTGTCTATTTAGCTCTTAAGTCTATTGAGCTGTTAAATGTATTTTTCTGAAGTTTAATTGATGGATTGGTGTATAGTAAAAGAGTAGTAAATCATAAAGCAAGCTGCTTGTTTTTGAAGCAGTCAATCTGTTAAGGTCACAGAGACATTATATCTGACTTGAAGTGAACCTGCTCTTGTGTCCCATTGTTCCAAGCTAAAATAGTAGACTGTTGAAGTAGACTGTGTGTCTGTTCTCTCTGTTCAGACCATAGGAACTGTGTGAGCTCCTGCGGTCCCCTTGCAGAGTGTAGTACAACCAAAAATGGAGGCTGTCAATGTGTCTCTGGATACAAGATACCTCCAAAACATCTACAAAAACAAATCCTACGGTTGCCAAGGTAGAAGTACCGTAGTAGCTATGTAATGGGCTGTCTGGTTTTATCAGTTAAATCAGTTTAGACAGTCCTCTGTGTTTGTCAGGTCGGATCTGTCTGTCTGTCTGTCTGTCTGTCTGTCTGTCTGTCTGTCTGTCTGTCTGTCTGTCTGTCTGTCTGTCTGTCTGTCTGTCTGTCTGTCTGTCTGTCTGTCTGAACAGGACTGGGGGTAGGCACACCTTTTGGCTCAAGAGCCACATCAGGATTCAGGAATGGCAGATGTGATATTCAAAATTTATTTAAAGGACAGAACAAGTATTTCTTAGAAAACAATCCACTGCGGGCTGCAATGAATTGACTAGCAGCCCGGGCAGTATTTTTCCACCCTTGATGTAGAAGATAGCCTCTAACTCTGTCCTAACCCTCCCCAACAGATATCAATGAGTGTGAGGAGACCGCTAATCTCTGCGGTCCACATTCCAACTGTACTAATTCACCAGGAGTCTACAACTGTAGCTGTCTAGAGGGGTTTGTACCCTCAGACCCAGCCTTGGCACTCAACCCGACCCGCAACCCCTGCACAGGTATGTTTACCACTCATACACCTACTGCACCAATCATATCAATAACATGAGACCAGAGTTTGAATTTCAGGGCTGCTATGAACGACATACTTGCATTTTTTGCTGTTTTTAACTTTGTGAATATATATGTGTGAATTTGTCTGCTGTCTGCTGTGTAAGCAAGATTTGTTTTTTAAACATACAGAAAATAAAATTGCTGAACGCTGTCTAGTTTTGTGTGCTTTGATTTGTGGAACTTTGTAAATATTGGCATATTAAATCTATGTCCCCCCAGATGTGAATGAGTGTGTGGAGATTGAGAAGGTTTGTGGTGGTTTTGGTAAATGTACAAACACACCAGGAAATTACACCTGCACCTGTTACAATGGATACAAGCCTGACGGACCCTTCGACTGCCAAGGTCTCTGAACAGCACTAACACTAGCTTTCTGTCATAAATCTGATGAAACTTTTTCAATATTTCAATAGAAACAATTTATCTAGATATGGACCGGTAAAACATGAACATATTGAATGGATAACAACAGTCATGTATTGCATCATTACATCTAACTTACGCTGATTCACAGTGCTTCCTAAAAGAGATGGAAGAACTCATGGTAGCATTTTATGTTACAGTGTATTATTATCTATATCATACACTACTGACCATAATCTTGTCTACCTGGATGCTGCCTGGCACCCTGTCGTAAGATGCTAATATGCTAACAGAACAATTCAACTATTGAAACCCCACAGATATTGACGAGTGTTTCAACTCAACCATCTGTGGTCAGGAGTCTGTCTGTACCAACACACCAGGAGCCCACAACTGTACCTGTCTCCCAGGCTTCTCACCCACAAACCCAGTCCTAGACCCCAGCAAGGCCAACCCCTGTATAGGTACTGTGTTGTCTCACTGCTGTTGTCGTTAACATACTGTATCATGGGGCACTGACTAGGTTTACATCCCAAATGGCACCCTATTCCCTATGCATATAGTGAATGTGTATATGGGGTGTATGTATATGTACACAGGGTGTATGTATATAGTGAATGTGTATATGGGGTGTATGTATATGTATATGTATATAGGGTGCATGTATACAGTTAATGTGTATATAGGGTGTATATGTTCACAGGGTGTATGTCTATAGCGAATGTGTATATAAGGTGTATGTATATGTATTCAGGGTGTATGTATATAGTGAATATGTATGTATAGGTGTATGTATGTATATGTATAATGTATACAGTTAATGTGTATATAGGGTGTATATGTTCACAGGGTGTATGTATATAGTGAATGTAGGGTGTATATGTATACAGGGTTTATGTCTATAGTGAATGATGTATAAGATGTATGTATGCATGTATACAGGGTGTATGTATATAGTGAATATGTGTATAGGGTGTATGTATATGTATACAGGGTGTATGTATATAGTGAATGATGTATGTATAAGATGTATGTATGTATACAGGATGTATGTATATAGTGAATATGTGTTTCGGGTGAATGTATATGTATACAGGGTGAATGTATATAGTTAACGTGTATATAGGGTGTATATGTATACAGGGTGTATGTATATTGTGAATGTGTATTTAGGGTGTATATGTATACAGGGTGTATGCATATAGTTAATGTGTATATAGAAGTGTATATGTATACAGGGTGAATGTATATAGTTAATGTGTATATAGATGTATATGTATACACCCTGGTCTATGTATATTGTTAATGTGTATATAGGGTGTATATGTATACAGGGTGTATGCATATAGTTAATGTGTATATAGGGTGTATATGTATACAGGGTGTATGTATATTGTGAATGTGTATATAGGGTGTATATGTATACAGGGTGTATGCATATAGTTAATGTGTATATAGGAGGTATACAGGGTGAATGTATATAGTTAATGTGTATATAGGGTGTATATGTTTACAGGGTGTATGTATATTGTTAATGTGTATATCTCTGTATATGTATACAGGGTGTATGCATATAGTTAATGTGTATATAGGGTGTATATGTATACAGGGTGTATATATATATATAATAGTGAATAGTGCCATTTGGGACATAACCTGAATATAACTTTTCTCATCAGTTGTATCTGTGGTTTGAACCCTACAGACATTGATGAGTGTCTGAACAAAACCGTGTGTGGTCCCGATGCCAACTGTACCAACTCTTATGCAGCACACAGCTGTACCTGCCTCTTACTCGGTTACCTGCTCACCAGCCCAGATGCCATAGCCAGCCCCTTAAACCCATGCCTAGGTCTGTGACATACTTCACTGAGTGTGCGCGTGTATGCTTGCATGTGAAAGTGTGTGTGTATATGTGTGGTGTATCTTTGTATGTGTATCCGTTACTGTATGTGTGTATATCCCATGTTTGTTTCTCCCTGTAGACATAGATGAGTGTGCTAACACCCCTGGTCTATGTGGTCTCCACTCTGTGTGTACCAATGCACCAGGGACCTTCCACTGTTCCTGTGTGGAAGAATACTACTCCTCCACTGGAGTACTGTGGGAAACTGACGTCACTGTGTGTTTATTGAGTCATACTTGTATTGTTTGGAAATATATTATGTACTGAAGAAGTCTAGTGTAGTGAAATGCTTCGGAGGTCTGATGGGAACTTGATATATTATTTTCTCTCTTTTCTCTCTCTCTCTCTGTCTTTATTTCTCTTTCTCTTCTCTCTCTCTCTGTCTTTATTTCTCTTTCTCTTCTCTCTCTCTCTGTCTTTATTTCTCTTTTCTCTTTTCTCTCTCTGTCTTTATTTCTCTTTCTCTTCTCTCTCTCTCTGTCTTTATTTCTCTTTCTCTTCTCTCTCTCTGTCTTTATTTCTCTTTTCTCTTTTCTCTTTTCTCTTTTCTCTTTTCTCTTTTCTCTCTCTCTCTCTCTCTCTCTCTCTCTCTCTCTCCTTCCCTCCATCCCCCCTCACAGGTGTTGATGATGTTCTAGCCGCCATAGTTCCCCCAGAGGTACGTGGTTGGAAACACACAGGTCTTTAGAATTTGATCCTGTGCCAGTACCACCCATACAGTATGGTGGGCTTTAAAATTGATCCTGGCGGATGAAGATGTAGGAAAAGTATCACTGACGACAAAGTTGTAACAACATTGTCATCTGGTTGTGCTGATGTTGTATTGATGTTGTGTTGATGTTGATGTGCTGACGTTGTGTAAATGTTGTGCTGATGTTGTATCTGTGTTCCCACTGCAGGGCCAGTCTAAGGAGATGTACTTCCTCAACCAGATGAACCAACAGCTGATGGAGAACCCTGATATTGTCCTACCAGAGGGGTCAGTACAGCAACCTTTACATCTGGTAGACAAGTCCTGTCCAGAAACTGGGTGGCGCACAATTATTGGCCCAGTGTCGTCCGGGTTAGAGGAGGTTTGGCCGTCATTGTAAATACGAATTTGTTCTTAACTAACTTTCCTAGTTGAATAAAGGTTAAAAAAAAAACTAATTAACAACCCATAGCTCTCACTATCTGTTCTAAACACTTCTGTAGATCTTGAGCCATATGTATCAAATCTGTCAGAGTAGGAGTGCTGATCAGGATCAGGTTCCCCCTGTTCATGTCATTTTGTTCATGTGATCTTAAAGTTTCAACTGATCCTTAATCAGCACTCTTACTCTGAGACGCTTGAGACAAACGGCCACTGACATGCTCGTTCGTTGATTTCTGGCGCCACTTAGTGGATCATTTGGAAATGGGTCAGGTTTCAGTACATAGTTCTATTCCCTACCCAGAGGTCTGTTTAATGTCTCCACATGCTAACCAATGTCATTGTATCTCTCCCCCGTTCCTCTCTCCCTTCTTTCTCTCCCATTTTCCTTTTTCCTCAGTCAGTGACAAACAGCCTCTCGACAGCCCTGGTAATGCCCCTTCAACTCTGTCTCATGTTTTAAATAATAATTATCGGAGTAGGGTTAGTTTGTCTTAGTCAAGGCAGTATGTTAATCATTGAGTAACTTTACATGCACCTAGGAATTCAATATTAAACTGATTATGGCCGAGTTCTGGTCGTCTTCATCAGCGTTCCAGCGGTGTATCTGATCTGTGCATGTGCCAGCACCGGTACCGCATGTTTCCATCCAATGCGCGGTGAAGTCCGCAGAAACTCTATGTCTTAGAAATATTTTTTGCATAGAAACTTTTATGTCCGAACTCTGAATCAAATAGTTTTCTCAAAATAACATGGTCACCGTGTTAGAATTATTTATTGGGTTGGCGATTTCTGGCATTTATCAAAAGTAGCCTGATCTCAGATGTGTCAGTGTAAACAGGATTATAAGGGGAAATCGTTCTTCTTGCAAAGCATGCAAACATTTGAAACAAACTATTATATTAACCCGACTATCACAATAATCTCCTTATTGTGTGCATGTAACCGTTCTCATTCACGAATGAATTCCTCCATGAATGAATTCCTCCATGAATGCATCCATCTATCTATTTCCATAGAAGGTGTCAGGAGCGGGAACCATCTCAGCGCAGCAGGCCAGTACAGGCCAGGGGTGGAGTGGGGCTGGAAAGGATGGTGGGGAGTCTGGCAGTGTGGTCCTGAAGATCTCAGTGCTCCTGGTGAATGCCTTGTGGACCCTTCTCAGGGCCGGGTCAACAAAACCATACACACACCTGAGCTGGGTAAGAAGAACCATTATGCAGTCTGGACCTACATACAGCCCCTACCACCTCTCCCCCCTGCAGTAAATGCAGTATTGCTTTAGTTTATTTCCTTGTCAGTAAAAGTTGAAGTATAACTGGTATCTGTGTGTCTAACACACACATAATCCCTCCCTCATTCTCCCCATATGAAATAATACTTGTACTGTAAATGTGTATGTTAGACATTAGTCTGCAGGTAATGGAGGCCAACAGTACAGACACCTCTTCCCTCTCAGCCAGGGGAAACACCATGGACATCAACCTAAAGGCTCTGGCCAGAAACAATAATGGTGAGATAGACCAGACACAGCAGCATAGTGGTGGTTAAGATCACAGTGAAGAATATCACCATGACCATGACTATATTGGGAATCATACTGATGATAATGATATTGATGATGATGGTGGTGATGATGACGATGATGATGGTGTTGTTGGTGATGATGATGAAGGTTCTGAGTGTTATTTGTGACAGCCCCCTACTCTGTTTCCTAGGTACAGCATCAGCAGTATTCCTGACAGTCAGTGGGATGGAGAGCCTTCTGGGTGCTAGCTTCTTGCAGACAGAAAACCACACAGAGATGTTGTCTGATGTCATCACCGCCACACTGCCCAAGATCAACCACACCCAGCTCTCTGAGCCTGTCAACTTCACCATGAGCCACAAGAGGGTCTGTCTGTCTGTCTGCCTGCCTGCCTGCCTGTCTGCCTGCCTGCCTGCCCGTCTGTCTGTCTGTCTGTCTGTCTGTCTGTCTGTCTGTCTGTCTGTCTGTCTGTCTGTCTGTCTGTCTGTCTGTCTGTCTGTCTGTCTGTCTGTCTGTGTGTCTGTGTGTCTGTGTGTCTGTGTGTCTGTCTGTTTGTTCAGTCAACTGTTTTGCCAGTTCTTGGTTATGGTGACACCATTTACCAGATGGCAGCAGCCACTACTCTTACATCTTTGGATGCCGTTCGTTAATGGGGACACAGTGCCATTCATTTTATTACTGGTGAGAGTTTTAATACTCACCACTGCATTCTGTATCAAAGGGTTGGCTGGTCCCTGTTAAAGTCCCTGGTGCCTCTAGGGCATTTTAAAACCCTGATGATAAATCAGTTCACAGAGGTGTACAATTGTTTTAATTGATTGACTTTAATAACTTGTTAATGAACTCTCTTTCTGTCCATCAGTTGAGGTGCTGTGTTGATGTTGCTGGTCTGTGCTGGTTATTCACTCTCCCTTAATCTGTTCATCTCCCATCTTTTCCATCTCTCCCCAGCTGTGTCAGTCTATACACCCCTCCATCCCTCATAGCATACTGTCAGCATTTAAACATCTCTCTCTCTCTCTCTCTCTCTCTCTCTCTCTCTCTCTCTCCTCTCTCCTCTCTCTCTCTCTCTGTCTCTCTCTCTCTCCTCTCTGTCTCTCTCTCTCTCCTCTCTCCTCTCTCTGTCTCTCTCTCTCTCTCCTCTCTCCTCTCTCTGTCTCTCTCTCTCTCTCCTCTCTCCTCTCTCTGTCTCTCTCTCTCTCTCCTCTCTCTCTCTCTCTTTGTCTCTCTCTCTCTGTCTCTCTCTCTCTCTCTGCTCTCTCTCTCTGTCTCTCTCTCTCCTCTCTCTCTGTCTCTCTCTCCCTCTCTCTCTGTCTCTCTCTCTCTCTCTCTCTCTCTCTCTCTCTCTCTCTCTGTCTCTGTCTCTGTCTCTCTCTCTCTCTCTCTCTCTCTTGCTCTCTCTCTCTCTGTCTCTCTCTGTCTCTCTCTCTGTCTCTCTCTCTCTCTGTCTCTCTCTCTCTCTCTCAGAGGTTGGCTGAGCCTGGCCTGATGACCTGTGTACTGGGAGGACAGAGGAATGGAATATGAGAATGGAACCAAGGGGAGGCATTGGTCAGTGAACGGCTGTTGGGTTGTGTTCTCTGATGAGAACTACACAGTGTGTAGCTGCTCTCACCTCTCCACCTTTGCCCTCATCATGCAGACAGGGGAGGTACAGGCTCTGTGTTTGTGTGGGTTGTGATTGTGTGTGTGTTTGTGTTCTGGTGCACACGTTAGTATGTGTATTCATGATTAATTGTGTGTGTCTCCATCCTTCCAGACTGTGTCGGAGGACAATCCCTTCCTAGAGTGGGTGAACAGAATGTGTGTGATCGTGGGCCTGGTCTTCTTTGCTCTGGCCATCCTCACCTTCCTGCTGTGTAGCTGGAACCCTAAGATCAACAACACAGCCCGCCTCCACCTCTGCCTCTGCCTCTTCCCTGTCCCATCTGCTGCTGCTGTTGGATTACACCTACCTCACTCACAAGGTGCTGGGTTAGGAAAGAACCTTCATTTGTATATACATGTCTTCTTCGTTCTCATTGTGTGTGTGTGTGTGTGTGTGTGTGTGTGTGTGTGTGTGTGTGTGTGTGTGTGTGTGTGTGTGTGTGTGTGCCTGCATGCGGGTGAGTATGTCCATGTGTTAATATCTATCTCATCATCCTCTCTGTCCCCAGCTGGTGTGCTCCATCATGGCAGGTCTCCTCCACTTCCTGGTAGTGGCCAGTTTCCTGTGGATGCTGCTGGAGCGCTCAGCTCTACCTGCTGGTCCAGAGACTCTCTAGGATCCAGGTCATCCAGAGGAAGGCCTCCAGAAGAAATACCTCTTCCTGATTGGCTATGGCATCCCCCTGGTGATCGTGGGTGTGTCTGCAGCTGTGAAACGGTGAGCGGCTATGGGGATCTAAAGTGTGAGTAGAAATTTTACACACACACATAATCTCTCCTCCCACTAACACACACACATTATTTCTCTTCACTAACATACACACACACATGATCTCTCTTCCATACACATGCATTATCTCTCTTTCACACACACACACACACACACACACACACACACACACACACACACACACACACACACACACACACACACACACACACACACACACACACACACACACACACACACACTATCTCTACTCCCACACACACGCATTATCTCTCTTACACACACACACACACACACACACACACACACACACACACACACACACACACACACACACACACACACACACACACACACACACACATATTATCTCTCTTCAGGTAACACACACTTCATTTTGTTTTCTGTGTTTCAGATGCTGGCTGAAGCCAGAACAATACTTTACCTGGGCTGTGTTAGGGCCAGTGTGTACTGTCCTAGCAGTGAGTGGATCTACATGCACTCATGCATACATACACACACACACACACACACACACACACACACACATGCACACACACACACACACACGCACACACACCCACACACACGCACACACACACACACACACACACACGCACACACACTGACCTCCTTATGCTTCTTCCACAGCTGAACTGGATATTGTTCTGCGTTACAATCTGGAGTTTGAGACCTACCTTGGCTAACATGAAGAGTGATGTCTCACAGTCCAAAGACACCAGGTGTGTACATATGTCTGTGAACATACAGTAACTAAGCCATATGTAATGTGTATGTTTGTTGATACCGATGGGAATGTGTGGTAGTGTTAGTATTCTTGTCTCTTCATATGAATCCATATGATGTTTTTATACCATTCCCTCCCTCCATCCCTCCCTCCCACCCCTTCCCATCCTCCCTCCCCTCACCTCCCTCCCTTTCCCCACTCTCTTACCTCCCTCTCTCCCTCTCACCTCTCTCCCTCCCTCCCTCCCCATCTCATCTCCCTCCCTCCCCTCTCACCTCCCTTCCTCTCTCACCTCCCTCTCTCACTTCCCTCTCTTACCTTCCTCCCTCCCCTCTCTCACCATCCCCCTCTCTCATCTCCCTCCCTCCACCCTTCCTCTCTCTCTCCCCCCTTCCCTCTCACCTCCCTCCTCCCTCTCTCACCCCCCTCACTTCCCTCCCTCCCTCTTTCAGACTTATCATCTTTAAGATCCTGGCACAGTTTGTGATCCTGGGTTGTACCTGGGTGCTGGGCTTGTTCCAGTCCACCATGGTCTTCAAGTACCTCTTCATCGTGCTCAACTCCCAGCAGGGCACCTTCCTCTACATCGTTCACTGTCTCTTCAACAAGGAGGTAGACCTACACCACAAGCACGCCCCCCCACACACACACACACACTTTCTTCACCTCTCCTCTGTCTGCCCTCCACGGTGTGGTCTGTGTATAATTAGTGTTGGTGTGTTGGTGTTGTTGTATTGTATCATAGGTACGTGATGAGTACAGGAAGTGGCTGGGCTGTTCTTCCAGCTCCTCTACTCCAGACTCTATGGTAAGTCTATACCTTCCTCACTCATCACTAGTTGTTACATCTATGTGAGGCTTCCTCTTCTTTCCAGGATGAATGTAATGTTACTGAATGACCATCTGACCAAGTCCTTATAGAACTTATGTAAGCATAGTCTTTTACCACAGGAAGTCTAACCTGTTGAGGTCTTGTTTTTCCAACAGAAAGAAGCACCTTCTGTCTCTGAAGACCTGGACAAGGCTGGTGAAGAGAGACAAAACAAGGAACACGGCCAGGATGAGAGCAACATGATACGATACCATCAGACCTTCAAAGCATTTCAGCACAGTGGGCCTCCACGGTATATCTTTCAATGCACACTGTACACACTAAGTATGAGAGAGAGAGAGAGTGTGTTTATATGGATGCTAATGACTCAGAAAACACAGCCTGACCTTTTGTATTTACTAATATTTCCTTTATCTACATAAAACAATGTTTTATTAGCCTGCAAATGTATTTATAGAATTTCATATTTATAAATTATATACACAGTAGTTACAGCATATTTACCTGTGTGCAAAATAAACAAATGAAAATGTGTAGGTTGCAGTTGTTTATATATAAATAAATAACTGCGTCTCTACCTGCTTTGAGTCTAGCGTTTACCATTGGATTGTCCGTCAGGGACAATAAAGTTTTATTCAATGGAATCCCCTGTGGCTGAGCCCAGATAAGAAAGTCCCGGTCAGCTGCAGTCTGAAGTGTTTTGAGAGCATAGCGACTGGGTTTCCAGACAGATGGCACAGGAGGGTGAGGAGAGGACAGGAGGGCATCCTCTCAGAGCTATAATAAAATAGCTGGAAGAGACCCACGGTTGGAGACAGACAATACTGTGCTTGCATACTGTTGTAATGCCCTCTTTTCACCACACGGTGACAGCACCTAATCATCAATGCTCTTGCTCTCATTGGAGTCAGGAGTTAAAGTGAGGACACAGGTCTTCTGTTGATGGAGAGATACCATTGGGTGAAGGCCTTTGTTCCAGCCATGATTCAAATTGATTAACAAATAATGAAAACCTGGTGGGGTTGTAGGGAGAGAGAGAAAGACATACATTTGGAGATGGATAGATAGATGTCAGGACAAGTCAACTGGAGGAGGAGATAGAGGCATACAGAGATGGATGGAGATAAAGGAGATTCCCAGACGGGTGAATGCAGCCGCAGGAGTGAAAGAGAGTACAATAGGGGGACAGAGAAGAAGAAGATGAAGATGAAGATAAAGAAGAAGTAGGTGGACGAAAAGGAGGAGGCTGGTGTGGGGTGTTTTGCTCCGAGTCACAGTGCTGCTAGTCTCTTTGCCTGTTACCATGGGAACCCAGCTGCAGTGCTTTCTGGAGTCGTGCTGGTCTGTCAGCCGGGAAACGCTGTTGGGTTAACAGCCCTGCTCTTTGAGTTCGAATGAGTTAGACTTTGTCAAAATAGTCAGGAATAAACTCCAAACCATGTTAAAAATTGATGCAGTGCGCCTGGGGGTGTTTAGTATACAAAGTTGCTAGGCAGCTAACTAATCACCCACTGGGCACAGATGTCAGTTTAACGTCTAGTTTTGATTGACATTTGGTTGAGTTGTCAACTAACGTGAATTTAAAGTGAAATCAAAAATGCACTATGTCATTGGATTTAGGTTAAAAGTTGGGTGAAAAAAGACAAAATGCCCTGACTGTATGTTGATGATTTTTTCCACATTGATTCAACATCAGCACATTTATTTTTGGGGTTGAAATGACATGGAAACAATGTTGATTCAACCAGTTTTGCCCAGTGGGCAGACATTTACTGAATTCCAAATCAATCTCCAGTTCTCCTCAACTCTCCTCCAGGCACTCCTTTAGTTCTGGAAGGTGCAGAAGGATAACATGGTAATTGCTTTACTTTGCTGTTTAATTGGATGGGTGATATTTTTCCATATCCTAAGGGGCAGAGGTCGATTGGGATTTCAGTGAAAGTCTTCCATATTGTGTCTGTAATTATGCTTAAAGTCTCTGAGATGTCTTTCTGTCCAACAGGCCTGGGGGTTAGTTAGTGATACAGTGATATGACCAATATGTTACAAATTCCCTGCCAGAGACTCTTAGCACACCATGTCACAGCTCTCTCACAGCCCTCTTTTCTAACTTCTGTAGTAGGCTACCCTCCCCCACTGGAACCAAGCAGGCCAGGGGGTCATAAACTGGCCCTTCACACCTAGGACCCTGACCAACGATTTGTTGCTAGGGGTCATGAAGAAGTAGGGGTCATGTCTATAGTGTCAAAATGGTTTGGGCTACACACTAATATAACCACTCTGTGGACAGCTGAGACTCTCACAAACATACCGGTGTTCTCCATTTTCTCTAGGACACAAGCCTCACAACACTCTTCTGAAGGTCCCTGGTACCAGTTCAATTTGTTTATGGAAAATAAGGAGATATTTAGCCAAATTCAATGTTTCATCCAATAATTTTTTAATATATATTTTTGATACCTTAAGGGGTCTTAAATTCGAAATCAAATAGCTAAATGATGTTTGATATGATCCTCTCCCCTTGCTTAGACACGGTTTAGACTAGGGTTACGGTATCTGTGACCATCAGATGCATATCTGTATTCACATTCATGAGAAATCCATAGATTAAGGCCTAATGAATGTATATCAATTGACTGACTTCCTTATATGAATTGTAACTCAGTAAAATCTTTGAAATTGTTGCATGTTGTATTTATATTTTTGTTCAGAGTACATTTTCATCCTTCCCTTGATAATATCCTTGTTGGTCTACTTGTGCTATCAGTTATAGTGTTGTGTACAGGGGATTCATTACCTGTGTTTCTTCTGTTTCACAACCACTACCATTCAACTACCTTTGCATGTACATTTCGTCTGTGTGTGTGTGTGTGTGTGTGTGTGTGTGTGTGTGTGTGTGTGTGTGTGTGTGTGTGTGTGTGTGTGTGTGTGTGTGTGTGTGTGTGTCAATAAAGTATCCTGGTGTGTAAGTGAGGTTGCATCATTCCCCTCTTACCGAGGGAGGTGCTAGTGGGTCACAGATCAGCCCAAACGGAGCTCTCTTTCTCAACACATGCCCTGAAGGTTGGAACCAAAAAGACCCAGGAAGAGATCCTGTTCCCCCCACTCTGTCTCTGGTCTAGGGACAAAATTATGATGAATCAGTTTATAGTTTGTAATCTATCAATGTTATGGTATGTTGCATGTTGTATTTATATTTTTGTTCAGAGTACATTTTCCGGTAAGATAATGACTAAATAATTTATACTTTAAAATGAATGTTAAGGCAATAACTAACAGTAGTCCACCCTGTCACTGGATAATGGAGTGAGATGTATTTGAATCATAAGACTAGAATTGTGCATAGAAAAAGAGGAACTGTTTTTTTTATTTTATTTTACTAGGCAAGTCAGTTAAGAACAAATACTTATTTTCAATGACAGCCTAGGAACAGTGGGTTAAATGCCTTGGTCAGGGGCAGAACTACAGATTTGTACCTTTTCAGCTCAGGGATTTGTCCAACACTCTAACCACTAGGCTACCCTGCCACCCCAGACAAGGAACTGTGGCAGACAACATGTCACCACTGTGAAACTAATAACAGGGGAGAAACCGTTAGGCTTGCAGTAGATTATGTAACATGTTGCAGGATATGATAAGCAGTGTATGTGTTGGAGTAGACTTGTAAAAAGCATTGACAGTGTTAGAGAGGAGGGGCATTTATAAGGGGTATGGTATATGGTATGACCAAATGTGAGGTATAAAAGGCTATGTGCATTGTATGATTTTCAGAGCTCTCGTAAATAAACATTCTGGCTATTGTAGGCTGGGACTCTGTCTGTTTCATTCAACTAGAATCTTACAAATTCTGGGTTGCAGACTGAGCAGTTTAATTGAGGTTCAGTTTATGAACATTGAGAACATGATTCTCTTAACAATCAAGTCATATTACTGCTCCCCGATGATGCTCTAGGTGCTGCATGTGTGGATGTGGAGTACTGCACGTCTGCACATGACAGGGGTGTATCATACACGTATCTATGCAGCATTCTCAGTTCTCTACCTTGTATTATCATACTCAGCCCGATACTTAAGTCACTAGGACATTGGCACACACGCACACACACGCACAGACACACAGACACACACAGACACACAGACACACACACACACGCAGACACGCACACACACAGACACGCACACACACACGCACAGACACGCACAGACACAGACACGCACACACACACGCACAGACACGCACAGACACAGACACAGACACACACACGCACACAGTTTGAGAGATGTACTATTTGAGTTTGAGCATGTTCATACATGTGAACCAGACTGGTTCAACATCCCCACTTCTTTACCCTTGTTTATATCATATCTTCCCACATAGCCTAAAGAGATAATATACTGTACATCTTCCCATATATTAATTCATTCACTTTTTTCACACACACACACAGTTCCCATTACATGCAGCTTCCTCAGTGTTCCATGTTTTCCTGTGGGATAATCCTCTGACAGGTGTTTCTGGCCACAGCTCCATACTCCCTGTCTCACCACTGGTCTGGTCCAACACCCGTCCAACAGAAGACTACACACAGACACTCATAAGGGCTTTTCTCTCTCTCCTACTCCTGTCTCCTAACCCTTTTCTTTCTATCTCTGTCTAGATTGATGGGGTGATAAGGGGTGAGGTTGGTTGGTGAGGGGAGTATTGTTGGGGGGGGTATTGAGGGGTGAGGTAGGTTGGGGAGTGGGGGTATTGAAGGCTGAGGTTGTACACAGTATGTAACAGAGCTATTGAGGGGTGAGGTAGGTTGGGGAGTGGGGGTATTGAAGGCTGAGGTTGTATACAGTATGAAACAGAGCTATTGAGGGGTGAGGTAGGTTGGGGAGTGGGGGGATATTGAAGGCTGAGGTTGTATACAGTATGAAACAGAGCTATTGAGGGGTGAGGTAGGTTGGGGAGTGGGGGATATTGAAGGCTGAGGTTGTATACAGTATGAAACAGAGCTATTGAGGGGTGAGGTAGGTTGGGGAGTGGGGGATATTGAAGGCTGAGGTTGTATACAGTATGTAACAGAGCTATTGAGGGGTGAGGTAGGTTGGGGAGTGGGGGTATTGAAGGCTGAGGTTGTATACAGTATGAAACAGAGCTATTGAGGGTGAGGTAGGTTGGGGAGTGGGGGATATTGAAGGCTGAGGTTGTATACAGTATGAAACAGAGCTATTGAGGGGTGAGGTAGGTTGGGGAGTGGGGGATATTGAAGGCTGAGGTTGTATACAGTATGTAACAGAGCTATTGAGGGGTGAGGTAGGTTGGGGAGTGGGGGGTATTGAAGGCTGAGGTTGTATACAGTATGTAACAGAGCTATTGAGGGGTGAGGTAGGTTGGGGAGTGGGGGATATTGAAGGCTGAGGTTGTATACAGTATGAAACAGAGCTATTGAGGGGTGAGGTAGGTTGGGGAGTGGGGGATATTGAAGGCTGAGGTTGTATACAGTATGTAACAGAGCTATTGAGGGGTGAGGTTGGTTGGGGAGTGGGGAGTATTGAAGGCTGAGGTTGTACACAGTATGTAACAGAGCTATTGAGGGGTGAGGTAGGTTGGGGAGTGGGGAGTATTGAAGGCTGAGGTTGTACACAGTATGTAACAGAGCTAGAGGGGTGAGGTAGGTTGGGGAGTGGGGAGTATTGAAGGCTGAGGTTGTACACAGTATGTAACAGAGCTATTGAGGGGTGAGGTAGGGTGAGTCAGAAAGGGATTGAGTTAGGGTGAGGGCAACAGAGGATTAGTCAATGCACCCACCTCCTCTCCAGGTGCTAGGGGCTCTCTGCATTGCTGAGTGAGTGGAATACCAGATTTACCTGATAAAACCCATAAAACCACTCTGAGGAATGACTAGTTTGATTGTGTCAAAGTGAGATGTGTCTAAGACATTACATTTGCAGACAAATAAGATATATTCATTGACATTAGCCTACTGTTCATTTATAGTAGGTCTAGTTGTTGTTATGTTAGTAGCAAATAGCCCAGTCAGTGGCGGTCAGTGCCGTTTATGATGGACATGGACAGACAGTGGCACATTCAAATACGCCTTACACACTCTTGACAGCATCTAGCTTCTCTAGGCTGTAATCATTAGTCCAACAGTTGCAAACAGAGGATGATGGTCCTCCCCTTCCTCCTCTGAGGAGCCTCCACTGAGCCCATTGCAATTCAATCTAAGCAGGAGTGGCATTACCTCCACATAGAGGTCCCTCTCTCTCTCTGTCGCTCTCTCTATCTCGCGCGAGCTCATCACTCGCGCGCTGTGCAGCTGAACTACGGCGTTGGCAGAGAATATAAAAAAATGTGCCTCTTTGCTTCAAGCGTTGGAAGAATATTTTGGAACGGAAATCAGAGGAGGTACTGTAATAATTTGTTTACCTTTCAAGCGAATGTGAATTATTTTGTAAATGGCATGCTCCTGTAGTCGCATAGTAATGAATAGTTCAGAGGGAAACGGATCGATGGTACCGGGCGAATGCTGTTGCTTGCAGAGCAGCCACCTGCGCTAAACATAAGCTCTGCGTTGTCTGTCTATCGACGCAGCAGCACGAGTAGACGACATGGTTCTGTAGGCAAAGCCTACTGCTTTCAATAGCCGATTTTGTGCTGGTGATTGTGTTGTTAGTTTTTTAAATGTTGGAATTCAGGTTGATGATGTAGGCTATAATTAGTGGAGGACGCAATAGCCTAATGGAAACATTGCCTATTTGAGTTACAGTTGTTGGATATGTTTGTGCGGCGATACATCTATACGAAACATTATATGTGTTCAGGCTGCTTGGGAAAAAGAATGAGAAAGACCGTGTCGGTCGATAGATCGACGGTTGGGATGGACAGATGTGAGAGGGGGATTTGGAGGGAGGGGGGAATCACGCGGGGATAATACTGTGACGTTCTGCATGTGATGTGTTCTCTAGACAAGTTTGTGTTATATATTTCTTTCTCTCTCTCTCTCTCTCTCTCTTTTCTCTTTCTCTCTCTCTCTGCATAACGCAAGGCTGACAGGCTGTCACAAGCAAGCGTGTGCACGTTGGATAATATGGATTATATGAGAAAGTATTTAAGAGTATTGGCTGAACAGCATTGGTTGTACGTCTTGAAATAATACTGAAAATGTGTCTGCGACGCGTGTGAGTGTGGAGGCTAAGGGGGGAGAGAGAGCGAGAGAGAGAGATGGCTTGGTATTAGCAGATGTTGACACACCACGGTGTCCCCTTCTTCACCGTCTGCCATTTGGAAGTTAAGACACCAATCACACTCCCGACCGACAGTGAAAACAATTCACCCGCCCACATGTTTCCCTGAACGGATGGCATGAGTAGTGAGCTGAACGCAGAACTCTGATTTGTTATAATCAAAGACATACAGATGAATCATGATCACTGCACTGAGTTTTCATTAGGCTGCCTAGTTCTCATTTCTGTATATCTAGTCTGTTTTACAGTTACTTCTTCAAGTTATCTTAATCGAGATGATATCTATTTTACTAGGTATATTATCAGTCTTCACTGTGAGAATATCCCATTGGGCACACAGTGGCTGAATCAACGTTCTTTCCACCATTTCATTGAAATTAGGTTGAACTAACGTGGAATAGAAGTTGAATTGATGTCTGTGTCAAGTGGGATCTTTATGAGAGAGAGTTGCATGCTGAAAAAGGCTAATGCGGTCTGTCAGCACCATGGACAGTGCATCATGCTGATTCAGCAGGGATCACGATAGGGAAGGCTATAGCAGGTTAAAACATGATGGTGCTTGTACAGTATCCAGCCCTCCAGAGTTATTCTGCAGAGTTACCTCCAGAGTTTTCAGGAGCGTCAGGTGCGGTGCCTGGTTGGAACTAAACCTTGCAGCACTCCAGACCCGGGTCAACCCAGGGTTACCTATGCTACCCCCTGCTCCAGCCCCTGATCATGACCCATCCACTCTGGTGAATGGACCATAGGCCAGAGGGCTTTGGCTTTTCATCCAGTCAGCCAGTGTTGAATGTTAGGCCCATTAGCTTTTTATGACCCCAAAATGCAGCCAGACAGGCCCCTACGAACAAGGCTAACATAACCACATAGATAGAGCCCCCTACGACCCTGCTAACATAACCACATAGATAGAGCCCCCTACGGCTCTGCTAACATAGCCACATAGATAGAGCCCCCTACGACCCTGCTAACATAACCACATAGATAGAGCCCCCTACGGCTCTGCTAACATAGCCACATAGATAGAGTCCCCTACGACCCTGCTAACATAACCACATAGATAGAGCCCCCTACGGCTCTGCTAACATAACCACATAGATAGAGCCCCCTACGGCTCTGCTAACATAACCACATAGATAGAGGCCCCTACGACTCTGCTAACATAACCACATAGATAGAGTCCCCTACGGCCCTGCTAACATAACCACATAGATAGAGCCCCTACGGCCCTGCTAACATAACCACATAGATAGAGTCCCCTACGGCCCTGCTAACATAACCACATACATAGAGTCCCCTACGGCCCTGCTAACATAACCACATAGATAGAGCCCCTACGGCCCTGCTAACATAGCCACATAGATAGAGGCCCCTACGGCTCTGCTAACATAACCATCATAGATAGAGTCCCCTACGGCTCTGCTAACATAACCACATAGATAGAGTCCCCTACGGCTCTGCTAACATAACCACATAGATAGAGCCCCCTACGACCCTGCTAACATAACCACATAGATAGAGCCCCTACGGCTCTGCTAACATAACCACATAGATAGAGTCCCCTACGGCTCTGCTAACATAACCACATAGATAGAGTCCCCTACGGCTCTGCTAACATAACCACATAGATAGAGTCCCCACGGCTCTGCTAACATAACCTCATAGATAGAGTCCCCTACGGCTCTGCTAACATAACCACATAGATAGAGTCCCCTACGACGGCTCTGCTAACATAACCACATAGATAGAGCCCCTACGGCTCTGCTAACATAACCACATAGATAGAGGCCCCCTACGACCCTGCTAACATAACCACATAGATAGAGTCCCCTACGGCTCTGCTAACATAACCACATAGATAGAGTCCCCTACGGCTCTGCTAACATAACCACATAGATAGAGGCCCCTACGACCCTGCTAACATAACCATATAGATAGAGTCCCCTACGACCCTGCTAACATAGCCACATAGATAGAGCCCCCTACGGCTCTGCTAACATAACCTCATAGATAGAGTCCCCTACGGCTCTGCTAACATAACCACATAGATAGAGTCCCCTACGGCTCTGCTAACATAACCACATAGATAGAGTCCCCTACGGCTCTGCTAACATAACCACATAGATAGAGCCCCTATGACCCTGCTAACATAACCACATAGATAGAGCCCCTACGACCCTGCTAACATAGCCACATAGATAGAGCCCCCTACGGCTCTGCTAACATAACCACATACAGTCCATTCGGAAAGTATTCATCGTGACTACAAAATATCTCAAAAGTTACCAGTAAACTTTGCCAAAACATTTCAAACTACTTTTGTAATTCAACTTTAGGTATTTTTTTATGTAAATAATCGATCAAATTGAAGATGGGATGATCTGTGTTCAATACAGGAAGAAAACAAACTGTAGCATGCTTTCTGGTCACGCACCTCTATCCAACAGTACACTTCAAGTGACCCTCGTTCAAGATGGCCATACTTCTTCATTACACAAAGGAATAACCTCAACCAATTTCTAAAGACTCCTGACATCCAGTGGAAGCTATAGGAACTGCAAGAAGGTCCCTTAGAAATCTGGATTCCCAATGAAAACACATTGAAAAGAGAGTGACCTCAAAAAAAATACATCTGAATGGTTTGTCCTCGGGGTTTTGCCTGCTAAATAAGTTCTGTTATACTCACAGACATGATTCAAACAGTTTTAGAAACTTCAGAGTGTTTTCTATCCAAATCTACTAATAATATGCATATCTTATATTCTAGGGACGAGTAGCAGGCAGTTGAATTTGGGCATGCATTTCATCCGGACGTGAAAATACTGCCCCCTGTCACCAAGAAGTTAATAGACAAAAAATGTGCTTTTCTTTCAAAAACAAGGACATTTCTAAGTGACCTAAAACTTTTGAACGGTAGTGTAAATATATAACGACAGAATTGCTTGATGATAGGTGCCAGTTGTTTACTGTCAAGCCAGACAACATATTATAGCAACTTTGGTTTTAGAAGTGGGGGGTACATAATTTTTATTTTTTACTTAAATTCTCTATCCAGTCGGATAAACACGCCAAACCGCTCAGAGGTGTCCGCATGGTCCTAAAGCACAATGTTGCCTCGTTTTGTATCACATTCCAATGATAAAACTGGGGAGGCCAAAAATGCAATTTCATAATGTGGGGGACATGTCCCCCATCCCCAGTGAAAGTTGTGTCCCTATATTACAGATATATTTCAGAGATGGAATGTAAATATTTCATTGATATATCAAGACCCTGAGAGCAATTAGGAAAAATATTTTTTGACATTTCTATTAAGAACAATCACAGTAACGGTAATACAAATTAGACAGCAGTGTGACATGACCTGACAATAATTACAGGTGTTACTGGTGTTGTCGAGAACTGCTACCCACGCACCGTGAGGTGATTCAAAGTGTGTGTGTTGTGTGTGTGTGTGTGTTTGAATTCCTTCCCGTCCTACACACACTGAGTAGTGATTGCGTGTGCCGGTGACATTCCCAGTCTGTTGCAGTAATTGAGGTCTGATTGAGTAATAGGTGGTGTGTGTGTTAATGTGTGTGTGTGTGACTGTGTGCATGTGTACACCATACATGCATCTGTGTGATCTGTGTGAGTGTGTCTTTGTGTGTTTTTATGTCAGTGTGTGTGTGTGTGTCTGTGTGCATGTGTGCACCGATGCATGTGTCTGTGTGAGTGTTTGTCTGTGTGATTATGTGAGTGCGTGAGTGAGTGAGTGAGTGAGTGAGTGTGTGTCTGTGTGAGTGTGTGTGTGAGTGTGTGTGTGTGTGTTACTGTAGCTTAGGAGGTCTGATTGAGTTGCTAGTGGTCTGGTGATTGAGGTTGGTAGTGGGAGGTGTGACAGACAGCCTGTGTGCGGAGCCACTATCTGTGTCCGTGTAAATGTGTGTGTGTGTGTGTGTGTGTGTGTGCGTGTGTGCGTGTGTGTGTGTGTGTGTGTGTGCACCAGTCCTGTCACCGGTGTGCCACAGTGCTTATACTGGTATGTTGGTAGAGACGATGAAGTGGTGTTTGTTGTGTGAGAGTGTGTGGGTTGTTGACAGGAAGGTGTTAAGGTTGCCTACTGGTAGCAGACTGGTGACAACACTCCGACCCTGTCCAAGTCTGGCACAAAGACTTGTATGTGTGTTTCTGTGTGTAGGTATGTTTGAGTAAGTGAATTTTTGTGTGTGTGTGTGTGTGTGTGTGTGTGTGTGTGTGGAGGAACCCTGTACAAGTCTGGCACAAAGGCTTGTATGTGTGTTTCTGTGTGTAGGTATGTTTGAGTGAGTGAATGTGTGTGTGTGTGTGTGTGTGTGTGTATCCGTCCATGTCTGAGGATGTCAGGAGAGGATGTCAGGAGATGACGTGCAAACCGGCCACTAGGGGCAACAGTGAGAGCTGTTACCTTCAAGTAGGTTTTGGTTTTGCTAGGGCGTTGTGGGCGTAAGCATCTGCCTCTGGTTCCAATGCTTGCATGTTCAATTCCAGCAATAAAAGTTGTTTTTTGATATTTTTGTTTAAAGCCTATCCCAAACCTTAATCCTTACCTTAACCATTTGGAGTTAATGCCTAACCTTAAGAATTCAGAGTTAATGCCTAAACGTAACCTTGGAACAATATAGAGAAGTAACCAAACTTTTTGAAATTTGGCGTTTGGAACAACTTAGAAATGTGACATTTGAGAAACATGGATGAACGTCTAATTCTGACGTGAGACTGTGAGATCTTGTTGGTGTCAAGAGGGGGCACCATCTGGCATCCTCTCTGCTCCATGCCAGCTACTCCTCCTCCACTCCTCCTCCTCCAATGAGGAGAGGGAGATAGAGAGGGAGGGGAGGGTAGAGAGTGAGGAGAGAGGGAGAGAGGGAGAGAGGAGAGGGTACAGAGCGAGGAGAGAGGGAGGGGAGGGTAGAGAGTGAGGAGAGAAGGTGGGGAGAGTAGAGAGTGAGGAGAGAGGGAGAGAGGAGCGATGAAGGGGAGGGTAGAAGTAGACCATACTGTATTTGTGAGGTTGTGTAGATGGATAGAACAATGGAGAGGGAGAGTTAGTGGTATTTCTAGAAATCTATTTCCCTCTGCCATTTTTGTAGCGCCTCTGTCGCATTTTCCACTGACTGTCCTGTACACAGTGCACAAAACACACTCAAACAAACACATATGAGCATGCAAACATAAATCTACCGACACACCCACCCAACGCATGCATGCATGCACGCACACACACACATACACACAAGCAGAGGGGATTTTGGAATAATGCCTTGGGTTTTTGTACTGCCCCAGTTTCGTTTGGCATCTGTGCTGCACACTCATCTCTCTCTCTCTCTCTCTCTCTCTCTCTTCACTCTCTCTCTCTCTTCTTTCACTCTCTCTTTCTCTCTCTTCTGCTGTCAGACGCAGATGCACACACACAGACACACACATATTGGTATCTGTGCCAAGATCTGGGCATAAATATTTTAGCCCTGTCACCCACAGCAGCTGGGATTGCACTGTAAACATAATCTCTGTGTTTCTGCATTTGTACTGTATCCGTGTGTGTGTGTGTGTGTGTGTGTGTGTGTGTGCATGTGTGTGTGTGTGTGCATGTGTGTGTGTGTGTGTGTGTGTGCTACTACAGTCCCTCCAGAGGAGAGGAGTTTAGCTCCTTCATTCTATCTAAGCAGACTGGTATTGTCCAACTGTAGTTGTAATAAGACAGAATGACTCTTCTCCCCTCAGTGGGTTTGTATGCGTGTCTGTATGTGTGTGTTCAAACGTGTCTATATGTGTGTGTTTGCGGTTTGCATTTGTGGTGTATGTGTGTTTGTGCAGGTGTGCATATCTGTCAGTATGCATGTGTGGTGTGTGTGTGTTTTAGTTTAATATATTGTAATTCAGAGTGCTTTATAATGACATGTGTAAGGACTTAAGTGGTTTTGTTTAGATGTGAATTTTCCCTTGCATGTTCATGGACTTCTAACTCTCTAAATGTGAGATGTTGACTAAACTTTGACGAGTACAGCAGTAACCAATATGTCCTAATTTCATAGATTTGAGTAGACATTCAGCAGCTTGTTACCAGGGTATTCATTAGGCACCAAAACGGAGAAAAAACTGACTGAAGGTTTACCTGCACTTGACCAATCAGAAACACTTATTTTCATTTTCTGTTGCAAAATGTTTTGAAACCTTTTTCTGTTTCGTGCCATAATGAGTACAACCCTGTATGACAACAAGTTCACATCTTGACAACTATATCAAAAGAACAGACACAGAGAAAGGCTTAGATGACAATACACATTTAGTTAGCAATACAGAACAACTGGCAACAGGGGGCAGTTAAAATGTTCCAAACACCTGTTTTGACCTAGAAAATACCCTCACACTTTATACAGATTCTCTACAAAACTTTGCCATAAAATTGAATGGGAATTGAGAGGCTGTCACATTCATTTTGATATTGTTAGTAAGTTTATCTTTTCCGCCCATTAGGGCTAATTCAGATAGAGACACACACACCAGCTAACACAATCTGTTGAGCCGCCACACAGACGGATCTGTTTACACAGAGTTCTGACTTCACACCACTACATCTTCATTGTTCCTAACAGGGAAAACATCTGTGTACCAAGGCCCATACCCAAGTGGACCTCTAGACCCTACACCCTTTGCACTTGAGATTAATTGATTGATATAAGCAATATGGGGACTGTTCTACCTTGCCTATTAGAGGGCAAAGTGGAACTATTACCAAATTGATTGCACCTGTTAAATCATCTCAGATTTCCACAAGTGCATAGACCATAGAGTCTAGCTGTCCATTTAGGATTGGGCCAAATACAGTCAGTGGCCAAAACGCACATTAAATATCACTCTTAAACCATGGAGAACCATGGTCTCTGTGCTATTAGTGACATTTGACATCCCTCTAACACAGAATCAGTCAGTTCTCAACAGCTAGTTTTAAGAAGTAGTCCCTCAAGAAGGAGAACCATAGAATTCAGGTCCCCGGTGCAACAAATGGTTGGAAAACAGTGGTAGTGGTAACGCTCAGAGACACTGACAGAGAGAGAGAGAGAGAGAGAGAGAGAAGAGTGAGAGAGAGAAGAGAGAGAGAGAGAGAGAGAGGAAGAGAAAGAGAAAGAGCGAGAGAGAGAGAGAGAGAGAGAGAGAGAGAGAGAGAGAAGAGTGAGAGAGAGGAGAGAGAGAGAGAGAGAGGGAAGAGCGAGAGAGAGAGAGAGAGAGAGGAAGAGAAGAGAAAGAGGGGAAGAGCGAGAGAGAGAGAGAGAGCGAGGAAGAGAAAGAGAGGGGAAGAGCGAGAGAGAGAGAGGAAGAGAAAGAGAGGGGAAGAGCGAGGAGAGAGCGAGGAAGAGAAAGAGAAAGAGCGAGAGAGGAGAAGAGCGAGGAAGAGAAAGAGAGAATGAGAAAGAGAGGGGAAGAGCGAGAGAGAACAAGAGAGAGAATGAAAGAAAGAGAGAGAATAGAGAGAGAAAAGAGAGAGAAAAGGAGAGAAATGGAGCCCAATGGGATGTCTTGAGTTGTAACAGCTCACCTCCTGTGCGTGGGGATTGGCTACTTGGCAGATCTATACGCCCTGTGGAGAACTTTACAGTACACAATGCAACAAAAGCCCAGCCAACCATGGGCCTTAGCCTGGCTAGCCTCTACATCAACCAGTCATCTGTTGTTTATCAGAGACCAGACATGAGTTCTGCTTGGCCACCTGCTTGTGTTTTCCATTTATCCTGAACAACAATCCTTCATGCAAGGTGTGCTTGTGCTGTGTTTTGGCTCTGCATGTGTTCGGTGTTACTCTGTTGATCCCAGATCTATTTGTGCCGTCTTGCCAATGACCATGCGAGTTGGCAAGACAGCACAGACAGATCTGGGACCAGGCTACGTTTGTGTGCGTCTAAGTAGACTAGTGCTGATCCCAATTATTCGACTGGTCGATTGTTTGGTTGATAGGCTGTTGGAGGACCAATATTTTCTTGTCAAGCAGTAGCAAATATATACAGTATATACATGGAAAGAAAATATCAATGCAACATGTAAAGAAAAATAGTGTTGGTCCCATGTTTCATGAGCTGAAATGAAAGATGCCAGAAATCTTCCATACGCACAAAGAGCTTATTTCTCTAAAATGTTTTGCACAAATTTGTTTACATCATTGTTGGTGAGCATTTCTTCTTTGCCAAGATATTCCTTCCACCAGGCAGGTGTGGCATATCAAGAAGCTGATTAAACAGCATGCTCATTACATAGGTGCACCTTGTGCTGGGGACAATAAAAGGCCACTCGAAAATGTGCAGTTTTGTCACACAACACAATACCACAGATGTCTTTTGAGTGAGCGTGCAATTGACTTGATGACTGCAAGAATGTCCAGCAGAGCTGTTGCCAGAGAATGTAATGTAAACTTAATGTAATAAGCCACCTCCAACGTCATTTTGGAGAATTTGGCAGTATGTCCTACCGGCCTCACAACCGCAGTCTACGTGTATGGAGTCGTGTGGGCGAGAGATTTGCTGATGTCAATGTTGTAACCAGAGTGCCCCATGGTGGTGGCACTGTTATGGTATGTGCAGGCATAAGCTACAGAGATACCCTGACAAGATCCATTGTCATGCCATTCATCCGCCTCCATCACCTCACCTCATGTTTCAGCATGATAATACACGGCCCCATGACGCAAGGATCTGTACACAACTCCTGCAAGCTGAAAATGTCCCAGTGCTTCCACGGCCTGCATACTCACCACACGCCACCCATTGAGAATGTTTGGGATGCTCTGGATCGATGTGTAGGACAGCGTGTTCCAGTTCCCGTCAATATCCAGCCACTTCGCACAGCCATTGAAGAGGAGTGGGACAACATTCCACAGGCCACATTCAACAGCCTGATCAACTCTATGTAAAGGAGATGTGTCACTCTGCATGAAGCAAATGGTGGTCACACCAGATCCATGCCCCTCCCCTTTTTTAAGGTATCTGTATTCCCAGTCATGTGAAATCCATAGATTAGGACCTAATGAATTTATTTCAATTGACTGATTTCCTTCTATGAACTGTAACTCAGTCAAATCTTTGAAGTTGTTGCATGTTGCATTTACATGTTTGTTCAGTGTACACAGTATATATACAGTATATATATATATATATGGCACACGAGACACCAGTCTTATTCACGCCCATCTCAGGGAACTATCCATTGCTGAGGCTGAGACGAATCCATTGCGTAGGCCACGGGGATGGTACAGTCCAAGAAGAAGGGGAATGTGGCTAAGATGCACAATGCACGTCTCTCTCCACAATGTGCCAATTTGTGCACATTCATTGTTTTAAAACTTAATTGTGTGAATTGTTTTCGTTTGATTGTTAGTGTCTATCAATCCCCCATTACATATATCACCACTAGTACATTTACTGTTAATTCCTATAATTTATCTACAATGTTTGTTTAGTTACTTTAATTTCTGTTAATGCATTCAATATATGATTTATTATTCCAGTCTTTTACCGTACTAATTGTCGGTGTGAATACTTTGTTTGCAGAGTGCACAACCTATGCTACACATTTTGGTTGACTTTATTCCATTTACCACTTTTGTCAATTTATTCAGTGTCTTTTGTTTGGAGCCTCCTGTCAATGTTGAGTAAGGACGCGCACCTGAGTACGCATAGAAGTACGCCTATAGGCTGCATGGCCTGCAAATGTAGGCATATAAATGTGGCCATTTGGGGATCTGATAGTATTTCTGATTGGCTTAACAAACCACCACTAATGAGCTGTGGAGCTTCTCAAAGTAATGTTTTCTTCACCTCAAACAGGAAGCAAACAAAGTCTGTTTGTACATGACAATAGTTCCTCGATGTACAGCGCATTCGGAATGTATTCAGACCCCTTGACGTTTCCTACATATTGTTACATTACAGACTTGTTCTAAAATAGATTTTTTTTAAAGTGTCCTCATCAATCTACACACAATACCCCATAATGACAAAGAGAAAATACAAGTGAATATATTGATAAAAGTCACTTTATCAAAACTTCAGGCCAGGGTAAACTTACACAAAACACAGCCATTAGTTGTTCCTAAATGTGTTTCTAAAATCCCATATGGGAAAAATGAATGGTGGAAAAATGATTGGAACCATTTCCCTGTTTGAGCACTAGGTTTTATGGGAATTATGACACCTCCACTGTGGACTCATAGGGTGTGTCTATATATGGAAAAATACCTGTTTTAAAAAGCTTAGTTTAAAAAACAAAAGATAAGCAACATTTTGGGTGTATGTGTATGTGGGTGAGTAAAGAGAGAGGGTTCTTCAACCCTCAATTTGAGGTCCAGGTCAGATATAATGACCCCCAGATAGGAGAGGGGAGATATAGAGAATATGGGTGAGGGTGGGGGAAGAGGGGTGAGGAAGGGGAGACATAATGATGCCCTTCAGACATCAAATCAAATCAAATTTATTTATATAGCTCTTCGTACATCAGCTGATATCTCAAAGTGCTGTACAGAAACCCAGCCTAAAACCCCAAACAGCAAGCAATGCATGGGGAAAAACACGGTGGCTAGGAAAAACTCCCGAGAAAGGCCAAAACCTAGGAAGAAACCTAGAGAGGAACCAGGCTATGTGGGGTGGCCAGTCCTCTTCTGGCTGTGCCGGGTGGAGATTATAACAGAACATGGCCAAGACTTTCAAATGTTCATAAATGACCAGCATGGTCAAATAATAATAATCACAGGCAGAACAGTTGAAACTGGAGCAGCAGCACGGCCAGGTGGACTGGGGACAGCAAGGAGTCATCATGTCAGGTAGTCCTGAGGCATGGTCTTAGGGCTCAGGTCCTCCGAGAGAGAGAAAGAAAGAAAGAGAGAAAGAGAGAATTAGAGAGAGCATACTTAAATTCACACAGGACACTGGATAGGACAGGAGAAGTACTCCAGATATAACAAACTGACCCTAGCCCCCCGACACATAAACTACTGCAGCATAAATACTGGAGGCTGAGACAGGAGGGGTCAGGAGACACTGTGGCCCCATCCGATGACACCCCCGGACAGGGCCAAACAGGAAGGATATAACCCCACCCACTTTGCCAAAGCACAGCCCCCACACCACTAGAGGGATACCTTCAACCACCAACTTACCATCCCGAGTATAGCCACAAAGATCTCCGCCACGGCACAACCCAAGGGGGGAAGCCAACCCAGACAGGAAGATCACATCAGTGACTCAACCCACTCAAGTGACGCCCTCCTAAGGACGGTATGAAAGAGCCCTAGTAAGCCAGTGACTCAGACCCTGTAATAGGGTTAGAGGCAGAGAATCCCAGTGGAAAGAGGGGAACCGGCCAGGCAGAGACAGCAAGGGTGGTTCGTTGCTCCAGAGCCTTTCCTTTCACCTTCACACTCCTGGGCCAGACTACACTTAATCATATGACCCACTGAAGAGTAAAGTAAAGACTTAAAGGTTGAGACAGAGTCTGCGTCTCTCACATGGGTAGGCAGACCATTCCATAAAAATGGAGCTCTATAGGACAAAGCCCTGCCTCCAGCTGTTTGCTTAGAAATTCTAGGGACAATTAGGAGGCCTGTGTCTTGTGTCCGTAGCGTACGTGTAGGTATGTACGGCAGGACCAAATCAGAGAGATAGGTAGGAGCAAGCCCATGTAATGCTTTGTAGGTTAGCAGTAAAACCTTGAAATCAGCCCTTGCCTTGACAGGAAGCCAGTGTAGGGAGGCTAGCACTGGAGTAATATGATGAAATTTTTTGGTTCTAGTCAGGATTCTAGCAGCCGTATTTAGCACTAACTGAGGTTTATTTAGTGCTTTATCCGGGTAGCCCAAAAGGAGAGCATTGCAGTAGTCTAACCTAGAAGTGACAAAAGCATGGATTAATTTTTCTGCATCATTTTTGGACAGAAAGTTTCAGATTTTTGCAATGTTACGTAGATGGAAAAAAGCTGTCCTTGAAACAGTCTTGATATGTTCTTCAAAAGAGAGATCAGGGTCCAGAGTAACGCCGAGGTCCTTCACAGTTTTATTTGAGACGACTGTACAACCATTAAGATTGATTGTCAGATTCAACAGAAGAGTTTAAAAGTAGAAAGTTTGCAGCCATCCACTTCCTTATGTCTGAAACACATGCTTCTAGCGAGGGCAATTTTGGGGCTTCACCATGTTTCATTGAAATGTACAGCTGTACAGAACTTGTCCGTGTAGACCAATTTGGGTTTCCAATCTCTCCAAAAGAATGTGGTGATCGATGGTATCAAAAGCAGCACTAAGGTCTAGGAGCACGAGGACAGATGCAGAGCCTCGGTCTGATGCCATTAAAGGTCATTTACCACCTTCACAAGTGCAGTCTCAGTGCTATGATGGGGTCTAAAACCAGACTGAAGCATTTCGTATACATTGTTTGTCTTCAGGAAGGCAGTGAGTTGCTGCGCAACAGCCTTTTCTAAAATTTTTGACAGGAATGGAAGATTCGATATAGGCCGATAGTTTTTTATATTTTCTGGGTCAAGGCTTGGCTTTTTCAAGAGAGACTTTATTATTGCCACTTTTAGTGAGTTTGGTACACATCCGGTGGATAGAGAGCCATTTATTATGTTCAACATAGGAGGGCCAAGCACAGGAAGTAGCTCTTTCAGTAGTTTAGTTGGAATAGGGTCCAGTATGCAGCTTGAAGGTTTAGAGGCCATGATTATTTTTTATCATTATGTCAAGAGATATAGTACTAAAACACTAAAAGACATTCTGAATCAACTGTGACAATGACACTCGCAAGACCTATGGATGTCCTCAGGGCAGTGTGTGTGTGCATGAACATGTACTTTTGTATTTGTGTCCTATTGCAGCCTATGTGCTATGTTTGTGTGTCTGTCTACTGCCTATACCATACAGCAGGTTACCTATGTCAGTACTGTGGCACGGCTGAGTGATGCATGTGTATACAGGATGTATCAGCCCAGAGAGCTACAATCACGTCGTTTCTGTCTGGATTTCCTGCATGATTCAGCCAGTCATCCAGCAGTGTGTTCATTCTCTGCTCTCTTATCCCACACCTAGAGCTCCATGATCAAGCAAATACCAGGAAACAAGCTGTGGGCATCAGCTAATCAATAGCAAAACAAATGGCTTCTATCTCATGAGTCAATATCGACTCGGACATATCCTCCTTAACACTTAACACAAAGTCTAAAGCTAAGTTTTCAGACTGCAGTCATTTCATTTCATTTAAACGAACGAACGCACACACATGCACACACGTACACATGCACACACGTACACATGCACACACGTACACATGCACACACGTACACATGCACACACGTACACATGCACACACGTACACATGCACACACACATACATACGCAGGCCCCCCTGATCCTCGCAACCCCTCCCACAACCTCTCCACTCCCTGACACCCCAAGGGTACAGTATGAATTCAATAACACTGACACTTAATCTAACATTGGGTGCACTACAAAGGCAGCAAGGATCGTGGCGGGCCTGTTAGAAAGCCTGATTTATGTGTTAAATGCACACTTCTTTTATCCACTATTGAAGCATTGACATCATTAGCAGAGAGTACATAGCCTTGGGAAAGAAAAAAGGGAATGTGTGAGATGAGAAGTTAACTGTTGGAGTTAGAAGGAGAGTTGGAGTTCTTGGAGCTTTGAACATGACACCCTCTCTTATCTATAGAGACTAGCATGCCCTACTGATCTGAAATGGCTTCCTCTCCTTGTCTCCTCACTCTCGCTGCCATTAACTTTACAGTATGTAGCTGGAATCATAGATTACAGTACATGGTCACACTCTATGGAAAGTTACATAGTTAGCATGTAGTTATGTAACCCAGGTCCTGGAGTGCCGCAGTATGTGCAGGCTTTTGTTCCAACACAGCTCTAGATTGAAGACCCAAGATTAATTTAGATCCTCCAGGACCTTCACAGAGTTATCCACCCTGTGGTAATTAGATTCTTCAAGAGTTATCCACCCTGTGGTAGTTAGATCCTCAGAGTTATTAATCCTGTGGTAGTTAGATCCTCCAGAGTTATCCACCCTGTTGTAGTTAGATCCTCCAGAGTTATTAATCCTGTGGTAGTTAGATCCTCCAGAGTTATCCATCCTGTGGTAGTCAGATCCTCCAGAGTTATCCACCCTGTGGTAGTTAGATCCTCCAGGACCTCCAGAGTTATCCACCCTGTGGTAGTTAGATCCCCCAGGACCTCCAGAATTATCCACCCTGTGGTAGTTAGATCCTCTGAGTTATCCACCCTGTGTTAGTTAGATCCCCCAGGACTTCCAGAGTTATCCACCCTGTGGTAGTTAGATCCTCCAGGACCTCCAGAGTTATCCACCCTGTGGTAGTTAGATCCTCCAGGACTTCCAGTTATCCACCCTGTGGTAGTTAGATCCTCCAGGACTTCCAGTTATCCACCCTGTGGTAGTTAGATCCTCCAGGACTTCCAGTTATCCACCCTGTGGTAGTTAGATCTTCCAGGACTTACAGAGTTATCCACCCTGTGATAGTTAGATCCTCCAGGACCTCCAGAGTTATCCACCCTGTGGTAGTTAGATCCTCTGAGTTATCACCCTGGTTAGATCCTCCAGGACTTCCAGAGTTATCCACCCTGTGTTAGTTAGATCCTCCAGGACTTCCAGAGTTATCCACCCTGTGGTAGTTAGATCCTCCAGGACTTCCAGGACCACCCTCCTCCAGGACTTCCAGTTATCCACCCTGTGTTAGTTAGTTCCTCCAGGACTTCCAGTTATCCACCCTGTGGTAGTTAGATCCTCCAGGACTTCCAGTTATCCACCCTGTGTTAGTTAGTTCCTCCAGGACTTCCATAGTTAGTGTTAGTTATTCCACCCTGTGTTAGTTAGATCCTCCAGGACTTCCAGAGTTATCCACCCTGTGTTAGTTAGTTCCTCCAGGACTTCCAGTTATCCACCCTGTGGTAGTTAGATCCTCCAGGACTTCCAGTTATCCACCCTGTGTTAGTTAGTTCCTCCAGGACTTCCAGAGTTATCCACCCTGTGTTAGTTAGATCCTCCAGGACTTCCAGTTATCCACCCTGTGGTAGTTAGATCCTCCAGGACCTCCAGAGTTATCCACCCTGTGGTAGTTAGATCCCCAGGATCTCTAGAGTTATTCACCCTGTGGTAGTTGATCCTCCAGGATCTCTAGAGTTATCCACCCTGTGGTAGTTAGCTCCTCCAGGACCTCTAGAGTTATCCACCCTGTGTTAGTTAGATCCTCCAGGACTTCCAGTTATCCACCCTGTGGTAGTTAGATCCTCCAGGACTTCCAGAGTTATCCACCCTGTGGTAGTTAGATCCTCCAGGATCTCTAGAGTTATCCACCCTGTGGTAGTTGATCCTCCAGGATCTCTAGAGTTATCCACCCTGTGGTAGTTAGATCCTCCAGGACCTCCAGAGTTATCCACCCTGTGGTAGTTAGATCCTCCAGGGTCTCCAGAGCTATCCACCCTGTGGTAGTTAGATCCTCCAGGATCTCTAGAGTTATCCACCCTGTGGTAGTTAGATCCCCCAGGATCTCCAGAGCTATCCACCCTGTGGTAGTTAGATCCTCCAGGATTTCCAGAGTTATCCACCCTGTGTTAGTTAGATCCTCCAGGACTTCCAGTTATCCACCCTGTGGTAGTTAGATCCTCCAGGACTTCCAGAGTTATCCACCCTGTGGTAGTTAGATCCTCCAGGATCTCTAGAGTTATCCACCCTGTGGTAGTTGATCCTCCAGGATCTCTAGAATTATCCACCCTGTGGTAGTTAGATCCTCTGAGTTATCCACCCTGTGGTAGTTAGATCCTCCAGGACTTCCAGAGTTATCCACCCTGTGTTAGTTAGATCCTCCAGGACTTCCAGTTATCCACCCTGTGATAGTTAGATCCTCCAGGACCTCCAGAGTTATCCACCCTGTGGTAGTTAGATCCTCTGAGTTATCCACCCTGTGGTAGTTAGATCCTCCAGGACTTCCAGAGTTATCCACCCTGTGTTAGTTAGATCCTCCAGGACTTCCAGAGTTATCCACCCTGTGTTAGTTAGATCCTCCAGGACTTCCAGTTATCCACCCTGTGGTAGTTAGATCCTCCAGGACTTCCAGAGTTATCCACCCTGTGGTAGTTAGATCCTCCAGGATCTCTAGAGTTATCCACCCTGTGGTAGTTGATCCTCCAGGATCTCTAGAATTATCCACCCTGTGGTAGTTAGATCCTCTGAGTTATCCACCCTGTGTTAGTTAGATCCCCCAGGACTTCCAGAGTTATCCACCCTGTGGTAGTTAGATCCTCCAGGACCTCCAGAGTTATCCACCCTGTGATAGTTAGATCCTCCAGGACCTCCAGAGTTATCCACCCTGTGGTAGTTAGATCCTCCAGGACTTCCAGAGTTATCCACCCTGTGGTAGTTAGATCCCCAGGATCTCTAGAGTTATTCACCCTGTGGTAGTTGATCCTCCAGGATCTCTAGAGTTATCCACCCTGTGGTAGTTAGCTCCTCCAGGACCTCTAGAGTTATCCACCCTGTGTTAGTTAGATCCTCCAGGACTTCCAGTTATCCACCCTGTGGTAGTTAGATCCTCCAGGACTTCCAGAGTTATCCACCCTGTGGTAGTTAGATCCCCAGGATCTCTAGAGTTATTCACCCTGTGGTAGTTGATCCTCCAGGATCTCTAGAGTTATCCACCCTGTGGTAGTTAGCTCCTCCAGGACCTCTAGAGTTATCCACCCTGTGTTAGTTAGATCCTCCAGGACTTCCAGTTATCCACCCTGTGGTAGTTAGATCCTCCAGGATCTCTAGAGTTATCCACCCTGTGGTAGTTAGATCCCCCAGGATCTCCAGAGTTATCCACCCTGTGGTAGTTAGATCCTCCAGGATTTCCAGAGTTATCCACCCTGTGTTAGTTAGATCCTCCAGGACTTCCAGAGTTATCCACCCTGTGGTAGTTAGATCCTCCAGGATCTCTAGAGTTATCCACCCTGTGGTAGTTGATCCTCCAGGATCTCTAGAGTTATCCACCCTGTGGTAGTTAGATCCTCCAGGACCTCCAGAGTTATCCACCCTGTGGTAGTTAGATCCTCCAGGGTCTCCAGAGTTATCCACCCTGTGGTAGTTAGATCCTCTGGAGTTATCCACCCTGTGGTAGTTAGATCCTCCAGGACTTCAGAGTTATCCACCCTGTGTTAGTTAGATCCTCCAGGACTTCCAGAGTTATCCACCCTGTGTTAGTTAGATCCTCCAGGACTTCCAGTTATCCACCCTGTGGTAGTTAGATCCTCCAGGACTTCCAGAGTTATCCACCCTGTGGTAGTTAGATCCTCCAGGATCTCTAGAGTTATCCACCCTGTGGTAGTTGATCCTCCAGGATCTCTAGAATTATCCACCCTGTGGTAGTTAGATCCTCTGAGTTATCCACCCTGTGTTAGTTAGATCCCCCAGGACTTCCAGAGTATCCACCCTGTGGTAGTTAGATCCTCTGAGTTATCCACCCTGTGTTAGTTAGATCCCCCAGGACTTCCAGAGTTATCCACCCTGTGGTAGTTAGATCCTCCAGGACCTCCAGAGTTACCCACCCTGTGGTAGTTAGATCCCCAGGATCTCTAGAGTTATTCACCCTGTGGTAGTTGATCCTCCAGGATCTCTAGAGTTATCCACCCTGTGGTAGTTAGCTCCTCCAGGACCTCTAGAGTTATCCACCCTGTGTTAGTTAGATCCTCCAGGACTTCCAGTTATCCACCCTGTGGTAGTTAGATCCTCCAGGATCTCTAGAGTTATCCACCCTGTGGTAGTTAGATCCCCCAGGATCTCTAGAGTTATCCACCCTGTGGTAGTTGATCCTCAGGATCTCTAGAGTTATCCACCCTGTGGTAGTTAGATCCTCCAGGACCTCCAGAGTTATCCACCCTGTGGTAGTTAGATCCTCCAGGGTCTCCAGAGCTATCCACCCTGTGGTAGTTAGATCCTCCAGGATCTCTAAGTTATCCACCCTGTGGTAGTTAGATCCCCCAGGATCTCCAGAGCTATCCACCCTGATTAGATCCTCCAGGATTTCCAGAGTTATCCACCCTGTGTTAGTTAGATCCTCCAGGACTTCCAGAGTTATCCACCCTGTGAAGATCCTCCAGGATCTCTAAATCCACCCTGTGGTAGTTGATCCTCCAGGATCTCTAGAGTTATCCACCCTGTAGTTAGATCCTCCAGGACCTCCAGAGTTATCCACCCTGTGGTAGTTAGATCCTCCAGGGTCTCCAGAGCTATCCACCCTGTGGTAGTTAGATTCTCCAGGATCTCTAGAGTTATCCACCCTGTGGTAGTTAGATCCTCCAGGATCTCCAGAGCTATTCACCCTGTGGTAGTTAGATCCTCCAGGATTTCCAGAGTTATCCACCCTGTGGTAGTTAGATCCTCCAGGATTTCCAGAGTTATCCACCCTGTGGTAGTTAGATCCTCCAGGACCTCCAGAGTTTTCCACTATGTGGTAGTTAGATCCTCCTTTGTGCTCTGCTATACGGTATGTCCCTGTCTGTCTGCTAACATGGTGCGTTGGAATGTTATTCAGTCAGAGTACCTGTGTGTGTGTGTGTGTGTGTGTGTGTGTGTGTATGTGTGTGTGTGATACAGTATGACTATGAGAAGAGGATTCTCCAGCTAGCTCCCTATTCTCTCTTGTTCCATTCCACAACGTTCCCAGGAGACTGTCTGACAACTTCTAGTAGTACAGTGGATGTCCACTTGAGGTCTAAGGGCCCAGGGCCAGGTTTCTACTAAGCTAAGTTATGGAATTGTTTTAAGATGGTCAATCCAAAGATGATTTAGCTATTTGATTTAGAAGTTTAGGACCCTTGTCAGTAATAAAAATACAACAAAAGAATTTGATTACATTGATTGAATTTGGTTTTACTGCTATTAATCCATAGAAATACATTGAATACAAAATGTAGATATCAAGATCTTAAACAGACAGATTTTGATGGGGATTTTTGTATTATGCTAATTAGATTCCCACAGTGGACAGACATCAACTCTAGTAGTAAAGTGGATGTCCAACTCAAACATTATAGGACATGTGTGTGTTTGTGAGTGTGTGTGTGGGTGTGGGTGGATGCGTGCGTGTGTGTGTGTGTGTGTGTGTGTGTGTGTGTTAAATTTAAATTGCTGTAATTCTGAGAAAGTATTGGTAGGCTTAGCTTAATTCTAGAAGGTGTTGGTAGGTATTGGTAAGCTTAATTCTAGAAGGTGTTGGTAGATATTTGTAAACTTAATTCTAGAAGGTGTTGGTAGGTATTGGTAGGCTTAGCTTAATTCTAGAAGGTGTTGGTAGATATTTGTAAACTTAATTCTAGAAGGTGTTGGTAGGTATTGGTAAGCTTAATTCTAGAAGGTGTTGGTAGATATTTGTAAGCTAATTCTAGAAGGTGTTGGTAAGCTTAATTCTAGAAGGTGTTGGTAGATATTTGTAAGCTTAATTCTAGGTGTTGGTAGGTATTGGTAAGCCTAATTCTAGAAGGTGTTGGTAGATATTTGTAAGCTTAATTCTAGAAGGTGTTGGTAGATATTTGTAAGCTTAATTCTAGAAGGTGTTGGTAGGTATTGGTAAGCTTAATTCTAGAAGGTGTTGGTAGATATTTGTAAGCTTAATTCTAGAAGGTGTTGGTAGATATTTGTAAGCTTAATTCTAGAAGGTGTTGGTAGATATTTGTAAGTAATTCTAGAAGGTATTGGTAGATATTTGTAAGCTTCATTCTAGAAGGTATTGTTAGGTATTGATAGGCTTAGCTTCATTATAGAAGGTGTTGGTAGGTATTGATAGGCTTAGCTTCATTCTAGAAGGTGTTGGTAGGTATTGATAAGCTTCATTCTAGGTGTTGGTAGGTATTGATAAGCTTCATTCTAGAAGGTGTTGGTGGTATTGATAAGCTTCATTCTAGAAGGTGTTGGTAGGTATTGATAAGCTTCATTCTAGAAGGTGTTGGTAGGTATTGATAGGCTTAGCTTCATTATAGAAGGTGTTGGTAGGTATTGATAGGATAAGCTTGGTTGGAGATAAAATTGCAGTGACATCTGATATTTATAATGATTGGTTACAATTAAACATCAAAATGTATGGCTATTTAGACAGCCTGCCAGATTGTTGAAACAATTTGCTTTCCAAATTGTCGCCATAAGATTCAGTTCCAACTAAAATGGACAGGAAAATCAATAGGCTGTGCCTTGCCACTAGCTATATTTAAATGCTGTGTTATCCACAACCAACAGATATTGTGTTAATGTTTCAGAAGATACTATAATGTAATAACCACGGAATAATGTCAAAGCAATACTAGATTGATACAATATTGTTTTCCTTCCTGTCAGCGCTCTGGATTCTGATTCTGCCACTCTCCATGGTGCTGAAATTGATGCTATTTGCTTGTATGTCACAAGAGTAGAAGGTCTGATGGTGCTAAAGTAAACAGTCACAACACCATAGCAAGGAGACAGCCTACACTGTGACTGCCCTGTCAAGGCCTGTGCATCTGGGAATGTTTGTTTGTAAGTCAGAGGCGTAATCTATTTACTGAGAGTGTCTGAGGCAGGATTGGTTATCTCCCCTGTCCTCATCTACCCCATACCCCATGGCAGTCCGCAGTCCTCCCCTTCATCTCCCCTATTTTCCCCAATCTCTCCCCATAACTCTCCCCCTCTCCCCTTTCTCCCCCTGACTGTGGCTGCCATTCAGATAATGAGATCACCATGGCGATATCTGTCTGTCACCACAGAGTTGTTTGTGGTTGATGTAATGTAAGCTTTTTCTCCTTAGTTACAGGGCTTCTTGTGAGAATACAGCAAGGACAGAGATAGAGAGATAGATTTATTTGACCATTTAAAACACAATACAACCATACATGTGGATAATGCATTTACCTATTTAAAATAAAAATATTTGTATTTATTTATTATGATTATTATGATTCTTTTTTCCCACCTGGAATTATAGCAGCTAACACCCCTGAATGCACAGACGCTAATCTGCTTGCTGCTAGCTATCTAAAGCACATTGGACTGCTGGCTTAAGAGGCCCTTCGGACATATTTCTTCGGCTACTATACATATTTTGCCAATTGGCCTGGTTTACCACACGGAGCCCTGCTGATCCGTCCGCTGATGTAACTGCACGAGGGGCCACAACAGACTTCCCCCATCCATCTAATGCCTTTCTGTTAGCCTGCTAGCCCCGTGCCGCTAGCTGCCTGAAGCCAAGCACTGGACTTGTATGATCACCCGGCTACGCATGCCTTTCCCTAACGTCACCATGCCGTGTCGATTGCTGTTCTGGTTTGTAACTATTGTTTTATTTCACTGTAGAGCCTCTAGCACTGCTCAACACGCATCAGCTAACAATTTAGTTCCACCCCTCCACACATGCAGTGACATTTTCCGACAAGATAGAACTGCCAAAGGGGGCGGTGTTGCAAATGACTGCAAAGATAACCTGCAGAGTTCTGTCTTACTATCCAGGTCTGTACCCAAACAATTTGAGTTTCTACTTCTAAGAATTAACCTTTCCAGAAACAAGTCTCTCACTGTTGCCGCTTGCTATAGACCACCCTCTGCCCCCAGCTGTGCCCTCGACACCATATGTGATTTGATTTCCCCCATCTATCTTCTGATCTATCTTCTGAGCTCCTACAATCTAAGTGCCCTGAACCTAGATTTAACCCCAAATCCGTGACCCTAAATATCTGGGACTCATCACTGCCTCATTGCATCCATAATGGGTCTGCGAGCAAACGACCACTCCTCATCACTGTCAAACGCTCCCTAAAACACTTCTGCGAGCAGGCCTTTCTAATCGACCTGGCCGGGGTATCCTGGAAGGATATTGACCTCATCCCGACAGTAGAGGATGCCTGGTTATTCTTTAAAAGTGCCTTCCTCACCATCTTAAATAGGCATTCCCCATTCAAAAATGTAGAACCAGGAATAGATATAGCCCTTGGTTCACTCCAGACCTGTCTGCCCTTGACCAGCACAAAAACATCCTGTGGCGTTCTGCATTAGCATCGAATAGCCTCTGTGATATGCAACTTTTCAGGGAAGTTAGGAACCAATATACACAGGCAGTTAGGAAAGTTAAGGCTAGCTTTTTTACACAGAGATTTGCATCCTGCAGTACAAACTCAAAAAGTTCTGGGACACTGTAAAGTCCATGGAGAATAAGAGCACCTCCACCCAGCTGCCCACTGCACTGAGGCTAGGAAACACTGTTACAACCGACAAATCCACTATAATTGAGAATTTCAATAAGCATTTTTCTACGGCTGGCCATGCTTTCCACCTGGCTACCCCTACCCCGGTCAACTGCCCGGCACCCTCCACAGCAACCCGCCGAAACCCCCACCATTTCTCCTTCACCCATATCCAGATTGCTGATGTTCTGAAAGAGCTGCAAAATCTGGACCCCTACAAATCAGCCGGGCTAGACAATCTGGACCCTCTCTTTCTTAAATTATCTGCCGAAATGGTTGCAACCCCTATTACTAGCCTGTTCAACCTCTCTTTCGTATCGTCTGAGATTCCCAAAGATTGGAAAGCGGTCATCCCCCTCTTCAAAGGGGGAGACACTCTAGACCCAAACTGCTGCAGACCTGTATCTATCCTACTCTGCATCTCAAAGGTCTTCGAAAGCCAAGTTAACAAACAGATTACTGACCATTTTGAATTACATCGTACCTTCTCCGCTATGCAATCTGGTTTCCGATCTGGTCATGGGTGCACCTCAGCCACGCTCAAGGTCCTTAACGATATCATAACCGCCATCAATAAGAGACATTACTGTGCAGCTGTATTCATCGACCTGGCCAAGGCTTTCGACTCTGTCAATCCCCACATTCTTATTGGCAGACTCAACAGCCTTGGTTTCTCAAATGATTGCCTCGCCTGGTTCACCAACTACTTCCCTGATAGAGCTCAGTGTGTCAAATCGGAGGGCCTGTTGTCCGGACCTCTGGCAGTCTCTATGGGGGTGCCACAGAGTTCAATTCTCGGGCCGACTCTCTTCTCTGTATACATCAATGATGTCGCTCTTGCTGCTGGTGATTCTCTAATCCACCTCTCGCAGACGACACCATTCTGTATACTTCTGGCCCTTCTTAGGACACTGTGTTAACTAACCTCCAGATGAGCTTCAATGCCATAAAGCTCTCCTTCCGTGGCCTCCAACTGCTCTTAAACGCAAATAAAACTAAACGCATGCTATTCAACCGATCATTGCCCACACCTGTCCGCCCATCCAGCATCACTACTCTGGACGGCTCTGACTTAGAATACGTGGATAACTACAAATACCTAGGTGTCTTGCTAGACTGTAAACTCTCCTTCCAGACTCACATTAAGCATCTCCAATCAAAAATGTAATCTAGAATCGGCATCCTATTTCGCAACAAAGCTTCCTTCACTCATGCTGCCAAACATACCCTCGTAAAACTGACCATCCTACCGATCCTTGACTTTGGCGATGTCATCTATAAAATAGCCTCCAACACTCTACTCAGCAAACTGGATGTAGTCTATCACAGTGCCATCCATTTTGTCACCAAAGCCCCATATACTACCCACCACTGCGACCTGTACGCTCTCGTTGGCTGGCCCTCGCTTCATACTCGTCGCCAAACCCACTGGCTACAGGTTATCTACAAGTCTCTGCTAGGTAAAGCCCCGCCCTATCTCAGCTCGCTGGTCAACATAGCAGCACCCACTCGTAGCACACACTCCAGCAGGTATATCTCACTGGTCACCCCCAAAGCCAATTCCTACTTTGGTCGCCTTTCCTTCCAGTTCTCTGCTGCCAATGACTGGAACGAACTGCAAAAATCACTGAAGCTGGAGATTCCCATCTCCCTCATTAGCTTTAAGAACCAACTGTCAGAGCAGCTCACAGATAACTGCACCTGTTCATAGCCCATCTATATACAGCCCATCTATCTACCTCATCCCCATATTTCTACTTGCACATCCATCTTTTGCACATCTACCATTCCAGTGTTTAATTGCCATATTGTAATTACTTCGCCACCATGGCCTATTTATTGCCTTAACTCCCTTATTTGACCTTATTTGCACTCACTGTATGTAGACTTTGTTTTCTTTTTTCTAATGTATTATTGACTCTATGTTTTGTTCATTCCATGTGTAACTGTGTAACTATGTGTAACTATGTGTTGTTGTATGTGTCAAACTGCTTTATCTTGGCCAGGTCGCAGTTGCAAATGAGAACTTGTTCTCAACTAGCTTACCTGGTTAAATAAAGGTGAAATAAATAAAAATAAATATTTTTTTTACGATCATCGAGGATGACACAAAAAGGTTTGAAAACGTATTTCCATTGTGGTCCTCTTAAATAAATGGTTCAAACATTAACCAACATAAACATAGTAGTTCCAGGCTCCACAGTAGAGCCACTCTACTAGCCATACTCTGGTTAGACATACAGTATAACACATAACAAAACACAGGAAAGGACCACATCGTCACAGCCTAGAGCATTACATACAGACAGGACTTTTTCTTCTTCTGACATCCTTTTTACATGAAGTTATGTTCTTAGTAGATGCTAAGTTATGTTCTTAGTAGATGCTAATTTATGTTCTTAGTAGATGCTAATTTATGTTCTTAGTAGATGCTAAGTTATGTTCTTAGTAGATGCTAATTTATGTTCTTAGTAGATGCTAAGTTATGTTCTTAGTAGATGCTAAGTTATGTTCTTAGTAGATGCTAAGTTATGTTCTTAGTAGATGCTAAGTTATGTTCTTAGTAGATGCTAAGTTATGTTCTTAGTAGATGCTAAGTTATGTTCTTAGTAGATGCTAAGTTATGTTCTTAGTAGATGCTAATTTATGTTCTTAGTAGATGCTAATTTATGTTCTTAGTAGATGCTAAGTTATGTTCTTAGTAGATGCTAAGTTATGTTCTTATAGTAGATGCTAAGTTATGTTCTTAGTAGATGCTAAGTTATGTTCTTAGTAGATGCTAAGTTATGTTCTTAGTAGATGCTAAGTTATGTTCTTAGTAGATGCTAAGTTATGTTCTTAGTAGATGCTAAGTTATGTTCTTAGTAGATGCTAAGTTATGTTCTTAGTAGATGCTAATTTATGTTCTTAGTAGATGCTAAGTTATGTTCTTAGTAGATGCTAAGTTATGTTCTTAGTAGATGCTAAGTTATGTTCTTAGTAGATGCTAAGTTATGTTCTTAGTAGATGCTAAGTTATGTTCTTAGTAGATGCTAATTTATGTTCTTAGTAGATGCTAAGTTATGTTCTTAGTAGATGCTAAGTTATGTTCTTAGTAGATGCTAAGTTATGTTCTTAGTAGATGCTAATTTATGTTCTTAGTAGATGCTAAGGTATGTTCTTAGTAGATGCTAAGTTATGTTCTTAGTAGATGCTAAGTTATGTTCTTAGTAGATGCTAAGTTATGTTCTTAGTAGATGCTAAGTTATGTTCTTAGTAGATGCTAAGTTATGTTCTTAGTCGATGCTAAGTTATGTTCTTAGTAGATGCTAATTTATGTTCTTAGTAGATGCTAATTTATGTTCTTAGTAGATGCTAAGTTATGTTCTTAGTAGATGCCTTCTTTTCGTCTCTCCATCCCTCAATTCTTCTTTGGCCCAAAAGCCCACTATTTGAGGCTCAAACCAAGCATGGTAAGTTATGACACATAGGCCTGATGCAGTCATGGTGAATCATCATCCTCTCTGCTCATCCAAATAGAAGTCTAGCTGGCATGAGACAATTCCCATTAACGTGGGAGCACTGATGAACATAATTAGAATAGTCCTTTATTTGGTGAAGGAAATGTGTCTTTGGCACTGCTACCAATCCCAACCCTCCCTGACATCAACGACATACACTCAACATACAATAATGTGTTAGGAGCACAGGGTTAGCCAGTCTGCTGCAGTGCAGCTCCTCTGGAGGTACAGTATATAGGGGAGTGCCTTGCTCTGGGGCACAAAGGTAGTGGATGGTAGCAGTGATTCTGTAAGGAAACGAGGAGAGGAAGCCACTTGGAGTATTGAGAGAGACAGTGGTAGTGGCAGGGTGTTCATGTGTTAGCAGGTCTCTGTGGGGAGGGAGATTAGCTACCCTGATGTGGATTACTGTAAATGGGTGGGTTTAACAAGCTCAGGGGTGACCAAATACACATCACACTGTCTTCAGTCTTCTCTGAAAGAGGTTCCATGCTGTCTCCTGTCTCTCTCTTTTCTTCTCTCACTCTCCAACCCATTCCTGCCCCATGCCGTCCCATTACCGTGTGAAGCAGCCAGATCTTCACTGATGTGTGTGTTTTGAGCCATTCCAACCATTTTCTGGTAACGCTGTAGTGAGCAGCCTGATGGGGTGCATGGGGTGTAGAGATAAAAGCAGAAAGATAGTGATTAGGTGTGTGTGTGTGTGTGTGTGTGTGTGTGTGTGTGTGTGTGTGTGTGTGTGTGGCCTATAGACTGTTTAATAGTATTCAGATGGAGGGATAGGGTCTGATGCACAGCAGCTATCCACAGCCAAACACAAAGGAGGGGAGGATGGATAGAGTGTTTTTATAGGATGATAAAACAGGCTGATGGACAGAGGGTTGGGGAAGATGAATGGTTGAGGGATGAGGTGAGAGAAAGGTAATGGAAAATAGAGAGTGAGGGATAGAAAGAGGGGGGAGGGAAAGGAGGCAGGGGAGAAGGATTCTCACGCCCCACTAATTTCTCACAACATTCGAGGACATGTCCCAGGGCACTGTTACGCTCAGGGGCTAGAAGGAGAGAGAGAAAGAGTGTGAGAGAGAGAGAGAGAGAGAGTGAGAGAGAGAGAGAGAGAGAGATGTTACAGTAGTAACAGTGTCTACTGACACTATTGCTAGATCTTTCTTTTTCTCTCTGTCTTTCAAATGCACACTACATGAATGTGAGCACAAATGCGACATTTCCACCCACACAAATGCACGAACACAGGAGTCAAAGCTAGAAAGCCAGGTGGTGCTGACCTGACACACTCCTTTACTCTAATGAAGTGTTCTGTAAGCACTCATGTCGTCACCTTGAGACCTCCAGTCTCTCTCTCTCTCTCTCTCTCTCTCTCTCTCTCTCTCTCTCTCTCTCTCTCTCTCAATTCAGTTCAAGGGGCTTTATTGACATGGGAAACATGTGTTAACATTGCCAAAGCAAGTGAGGTAGATAATATACAAAAGTGAAATAAACAATAAAAATGAACAGTAAACATTACACATACAGAAGTTTCAAAACAATAAAGACATTACAAATGTCATATTATGTATATACAGTGTTGTAACAATGTACAAATGGTTAAAGTAGACAAGGGAAAATAAAAACATCAATATAGGTTGTATTTACAATGGTGTTTGTTCTTCACTGGTTGCCCTTTTCTTGTGGCAACAGGTCACAAATCTTGCTGCTGTGATGTCACACTGTGGAATTTCACCCAGTAGATATGGGAGTTTATCAAAATTGGATTTGTTTTCAAATTCTTTGTGGATCTGTGTAATCTGAGGGAAATATGTATCTCTAATATAGTCATACATTGGGCAGGAGGTTAGGAAGTGCAGCTCAGTTTCCACCTCCTTTTGTGGGCAGTGTGCACTAAGTCTGTACATAGTCAAAGCTTTCCTTAAGTTTGGGTCAGACACAGTGGACAGGTATTCTGCCACTGTGTACTCTCTGTTTACTCTCTGTTTACTCTCTGTGTACTCTCTGTTTACTCTCTGTGTACTCTCTGTTTACTCTCTGTGTACTCTCTGTTTACTCTCTGTTTACTCTCTGTGTACTCTGTTTACTCTCTGTGTACTCTCTGTTTACTCTCTGTGTACTCTCTGTTTACTCTCTGTGTACTCTCTGTTTACTCTCTGTGTACTCTCTGTTTACTCTCTGTTTACTCTCTGTGTACTCTGTTTACTCTCTGTGTACTCTCTGTTTACTCTCTGTTTACTCTCTGTGTACTCTGTTTACTCTCTGTGTACTCTCTGTGTACTCTCTGTTTACTCTGTTTACTCTCTGTGTACTCTCTGTGTACTCTCTGTTTACTCTCTGTTTACTCTCTGTGTACTCTCTGTGTACTCTCTGTTTACTCTCTGTTTACTCTCTGTTTACTCTCTGTGTACTCTCTGTTTACTCTCTGTGTACTCTCTGTTTACTCTCTGTGTACTCTCTGTTTACTCTCTGTTTACTCTCGGTGTACTCTCTGTTTACTCTCTGTGTACTCTCTGTTTACTCTCTGTTTACTCTCTGTTTAGGGCCAAATAAGCATTCTAGTTTGCTCTGTTTTTTTGTTAATTCTTTCCAATGTGTCAAGTAATTATCTTTTTGTTTTCTCATGATTTGGTTGGGTCTAATTGTGCTGCTGTCCTGGGGCTCTGTGGGGTGTGTTTGTGTTTGTGAACAGAGCCCCAGGACCAGCTTGCTTAGGGGACTCTTCTCCAGGTTCATCTCTCTGTAGGTGATGCCTTTGTGGGAATCGCTTCCTTTTAGGTGGTTGTAGAATTCAACAGCTCTTTTCTGGATTTTGATAATTAGTGGGTATTGGCCTAATTCTGCTCTGCATGCATTATTTGGTGTTCTACGTTGTACACGGAGGATATTTTTGCAGAATTCTGTATGCAGAGTCTCAATTTGGTGTCCCATTTTGTGAAGTCTTGGTTGGTGAGCGGACCCCAGACCTCACAACCGTAAAGGGCAATGGGCTCTATGACGGATTCAAGTATTTTTAGCCAGATCCTAATTGGTATGTTGAAATGTATGTTCCTTTTGATGGCATAGAATGCCCTTCTTGCCTTGTCTCTCAGATCGTTCACAGCTTTGTGGAAGTCTCTCTCTCTCTCTCTCTCTCTCTCTCTCTCCTCTCCTCTCCTCTCCTCTCCTCTCCTCTCCTCTCCTCTCCTCTCCTCTCCTCTCCTCTCCTCTCCTCTCCTCTCCTCTCCTCTCCTCTCCTCTCCTCTCCTTTTTCTCCTTTTCCACCCTTCACCTCTATACTACCTCTACTCCATCCTCCTCTCTCCCTCATATCCCTCCACTCACTTGTCTTCCCCTCCACACTCTAACTCCTCCACTCCCCTTCTCCTCTCCTCCTTGCTCCCTCTATCAGGGAGTTAGTACAGGTTAATGCTGTAGATACACCAGGCACTGAGTCACAGCTGCTCCAATAACATTCATACCTGGCACAGAAACAGGCAGGAGAGATGGAACGTTTTGGGGCTATTTCCAGATATGACTAATGCTTATATGAATAAGGCTTTGAACACGTGTGTGTGTGTGTGTGTGTGTGTGTGTGTGTGTGTGTGTGTGTGTGTGTGTGTGTGTGTGTGTGTGTGTGTGTGTGTGTGTAGTTTGCACATAAAGACACCGGATCTGATTGTGGACTTCAGGAAACAGCAGAGGGAACACCCCCCTATCCACATTGATGGAACAGTAGTGGAGAGGGTAGTAAGTTTTATGTTCCTCGGCGTACACATCACAGACAAACTGAATTGGTCCACTCACACAGACAGCATCGTGAAGAAGGCGCAGCAGCGCCTCTTCAACCTCAGGAGGCTGAAGAAATTTGGCTTGTCACCAAAAGCACTCACAAACTTCTACAGATGCACAATCGAGAGCATCCTGTCGGGCTGCATCACCGCCTGGTACGGCAACTGCTCCACCCACAACCGTAAGGCTCTCCAGAGGGTAGTGAGGTCTGCACAACGCATCACCGGGGCAAACTACCTGCCTTCCAGGACACCTACACCACCCGATGTCACAGGAAGGCCATAAAGATCATCACGGACAACAACCACCCGAGCCACTGCCTGTTCACCCCGCTATCATCCAAAAGGCGAGGTCAGTACAGGTGCATCAAAGCTGGGACCGAGAGACTGAAAAACAGCTTCTATCTCAAGGCCATCAGACTGTTAAACAGCCACCACTAACATTGAGTGGCTGCTGCCAACACACTGACTCAACTCCAGCCACTTTAATACTGGGAATTGATGGGAAATGATGTAAAATATATCACTAGCCACTTTAAACAATGCTACCTAATATAATGTTTACATACCCTACATTATTCATCTCATATGTATATGTATATACTGTACTCTATATCATCTACTGCATCCTTATGTAATACATGTATCACTAGCCACTTTAACTATGCCACTTTGTTTACATACTCATCTCATATGTATATACTGCACTCAATACCATCTACTGTATCTTGCCTATGCTGCTCTGTACCATCACTCATTCATATATTTTTATGTACATATTCTTTATCCCCTTACACTTGTGTGTATAAGGTAGTAGTTTTGGAATTGTTAGCTAGATTACTTGTTGGTTATTACTGCATTGTCGGAACTAGAAGTACAAGCATTTCGCTACACTCGCACTAACATCTGCTAACCATGTGTATGTGACAAATATTTTTTTGTGATTTGATTTGATCTCTTTGATGCACCTCATTTGTCAGACAGACAGATGGACGAAAACGTCTCTCCCTAGTGCTGGGTCCACAGTAAAACACGCGCACACACACACACACACACACACACACACACACACACACACACACACACACACACACACACACACACACACACACACACACACACACACACACACACACACACACACCTAATCACTATCTTTCTGCTTTTTGTGTGTGTGTGTGTCTCTCTCACTGCATCAGTGCATCTGGCCCTGTCCTGCTGTCAGACATTTCCAGACCCACTGCAATCCCCAGCCAGTGCCCACTATCTTTACTACACTGCTATCTACAACCTAAAAGAGTTCTTCGGCTGTCCACATACGAGAACCCTTTGAAGAACCCTTTTTTTCCCAGGTAGAACCCTTTTGGGTGCCATGTAAAACCCTTTCCACAGAGACAGAGAATTGAAGAAAGAGAGAGAGAGAATTAAAGAAAGAGAGAGAGAGAGATAATTAAAGAAAGAGAGAGAGAGAGAGAATTAAAGAAAGAGAGAGAGAGAGATAATTAAAGAAAGAGAGAGAGAGAGATAATTAAAGAGAGAGAGAGAGAGAGAATTAAAGAAAGAGAGAGAGAGAGAGAGAATTAAAGAAAGAGAGAGAGAGAGAGAGAAAAGAAAGAGAGAGAGAGAATTAAAGAAAATTAAAGAAACAGAGAGAAAGTTAAAGAAAGAGAGTGAGAATTAAAGAAAGAGAGAGAGAATTAAAGAAAGAGAGAGAAGAATGAAAGAAAGAGAGAGAATGAAAGAAGAGAGAGAATTAAACAGAGAGAGAGAGAATTAAAGAAAGAGAGAGAGAGAATTAAAGAAAGAGAGAGAGAATTAAAGAAACAGAGAGAAAGTTATAGAAAGAGAGAGAGAATTAAAGAAAGAGAGAGAGAGAATTAAAGAAAGAGAGAGAGAATTAAAGAAAGAGAGAGAGAGAATTAAAGAAAGAGAGAGAGAGAATTAAAGAAAGAGAGAGAGAGAATTAAAGAAAGAGAGAGAGAGAATGACTGTGATTATGATTGATCCCCTCTGTAAACAGAGAGAAAGTTATAGAAAGAGAGTCTAAAGAAAGAGAGAGAGAATTGTGTTAACAGCTGCTGTAAAGAAAAGAGAGGAATGATCATGAGGCTGTGATTATGATTGATCCCCTCTGTCATTATGTTAACAGCTGCTGTAGAGAGAGTGATCATGTGTGTGTGTGTGTGTGTGTGTGTGTGTGTGTGTGTGTGTGTGTGTGTGTGTGTGTGTGTGTGTGTGTGTGTGTGTGTGTGTGTGTGTGTGTGTGTGTTTGTTCAGTATGCATATTCTGACTTCTTACCTCTGAGAATTTGGGCAATTATAGCCAATTAGCGTAGGGTCCTCTGGCTGAGCTGGGCTCCCAATGCTAGTGCCTGACTGAAATAGTAAAAATGATAGAGTGATGCAACGCCGGGTGAATGTTGATCAGAGTGAGATCTGTATGACAGGACACCTCAGTACATCAGTACAGCCTATGACAGCCTATGTCGCATATTGCTGTAGGACATACTGTAGTATATACTGTAGGACATACTGTAGCATATACTGTAGGACATACTGTAGCATATACTGTAGGACATACTGTAGGACGTACAGTACTGTAGCATATACTGTTGGACATACTGCAGGACGTACAGTACTGTAGCATATACTGCAGGACATACAGTACTGTAGCATATACTGTAGGACATACTGTAGTATATACTGTAGGACATACTGTAGGACGTACAGTACTGTAGCATACACTGTAGGACATACTGTAGCATATACTGTAGGACATACTGTAGTATATACTGTAGGACATACTGTAGGATGTACAGTACTGTAGCATACACTGTAGGACATACTGTAGCATATACTGTAGGACATACAGTACTGTAGCATATACTGTAGGACATACTGTAGCATATACTGTAGGACATACTGTAGGACGTACAATACTGTAGCATACACTGTAGAACATACTGTAGGATGTACAGTACTGTAGCATACACTGTAGGACATACTGTAGCATATACGGTAGGACATACTGTAGGACGTACAGTACTGTAGCATATACTGTAGGACATACTGTAGTATATACTGTAGGACATACTGTACTTTACATTTAATTTTTTAATTTTTAATTTTTACTTTATTTAACCAGGCAAGTCAGTTAAGAACAAATTCTTACTTTCAGTGACGGCCTAGGAACAGTGGGAACAATGTAGGACATGCTGTAGGATATACTGTAGGACTTACTGTACTGTAGCATGTACAGTATTGTAGATATATTGTAGGACATACTGTTGAACTTACTGTAGCATGTACTGTAGGATATACTGTATTGTAGATATACTGTAGGATATTTATTTCTATATTTATTTTTTCACCTTTATTTAACCTTTATTTAACCAGGTAGGCAAGTTGAGAACAAGTTTTCATTTACAACTGCGACCTGGCCAAGATAAAGCAAAGCAGTTCGACACATACAACAACACAGAGTCACACATGGAGTAAAACAAACACACAGTCAATAATACAGTAGAAAAATAAGTCTATGTACAATGTGAGCAAATGAGGGGAGATAAGGGAGGTAAAGGCAATAAATAGGCCATGGTGGCGAAGTAAATACAATATAGCAATTAAAACACTGGAATGGTAGATTTGACAGTAGATGAGTGTGCAAAGTAGAACTACTGGGGTGCAAAGGGGCAAAATAAATAAATAAATACAGTAGGGAAAGAGGTAGTTGTTTGGGTTATTTATAGATGGGCTATGTACAGGCCCAGTAATCTGTGAGCTGCTCTGACAACTGGTGCTTAAAGCTAGTGAGGGAGATAAGTGTTTCCAGTTTCAAAGATTTTTGTAGTTCTTTCCAGTCATTGGCAGCAGAAAACTGGAAGGAGAGGCAGCCAAAGGAAGAATTGGTATAGGGGGTGACCAGAGAGATATACATGCTGGAACGCGTGGGTGCAGCTATGGTGACCAGCGAGCAGAGATAAGGCGATGACCTGGAGTCAGTGGGTTTGGCGACGAGTATGAAGCGAGGGCCAGAGCGTACAGGTCGCAGTGGTGGTTAGTATATGGGGCTTTGGTGACAAAGCAGGTGGCACTGTGATCGACAGCATCCAATTTGTTGTGTAGGGTTCTGGAGGCTATTTTGTAAATGCCGAAGTCAAGGATCGGTAAGATGGTCAGTTTTACGAGGGTATGTTTGGCAGCATGAGTGAAGAATGCTTTGTTGCGAAATAGGAAGCCAATTCTAGATTTAACTTCGGATTGGAGATGTTTTATGTGAGTCTGGAAGGAGAGTTTACAGTCTAACCAGACACCTAGGTATTTGTAGTTGTCCACATATTCTAAGTCAGAACCGTCCAGAGTAGTGATGCTGGACGGGCGGGCAGGTGCAGGCAGCGATCGGTTGAAGAGCATGCATTTAGCTTTACTTGTATTTAAGAGCAGTTGGAGGCCAAGGAAGGAGAGTTGGCATTGAAGCTCATCTGGAGGGTTGTAAACACAGTGTCCAAAGAAGGGCCAGACGTATACAGAATGGTGTCGTCTGCGTAGAGGTGGATCAGACTCACCAGCAGAATCGACCCAAGAATGAAACCCTGTGGCACCCCATCGAGACTGCCAGAGACCCGGATAACAGGCCCTCAGGTTTGACACACTAAACTCTGTCAGAGAAGTAGTTGGTGAACCAGGCGAGGCAATCATTTGAGAAACCAATTTACTGTATGGCATACTGTACTTTACATATAATATAGGACTTACTGAAGGATATACTGTAGGACAGAAAGTATTCAAACCCCTTGACTTGTTCAAAATAAATGGTCTTACAGCCTGAATTCAAAATGGATAAAAAAACTTGTTTTAAATACTCACCTGTCTACACACAATCCCCATAATAATAAAGTGAAAACATGTTTTTAGATTTTTTTGTAAATTTATTGAAAATCAAATACATAAATATCTCATTTCGAATAAAATCACATTTTATTAGTCACATGAGGCAAATACAACAGGTATTATATATGGAACAGGTTTTCCTGTTCTTAGCTCCATTCCATTAATTTTTTATCCTGGAAAAACTCCCCAGTCCTTAACAATTACAAGCACACTCATAACATGATGCAGCCACCGCTATGCTTGAAAACAGGGAGAGTGGTACTCAGTAATGTGTTGTATTAGATTTGCCCCAAATATAACACTTTGTAATCAGGACAAAAAGTGAATTGCTTTGCCAGATGTTTTGGAGTATTACTTTAGTACCTAGTTGCAAACAGGATGCATGTTTCAAAATATTTTTTATTCTTTACAGGCTTCCTTCTTTTCACCATGTCAATCAGGTTAGTATTGTTGATCCATCTTCAGTTTTCTCCTATCACAGCCATTACACTCTTACACTCTGTAACTGTTTTAAAGTCACCATTGGCCTCATAATGAAATCCCTGAGCGGTGTCCTTCCTCTCCGGCAACTGAGTTAGATAGGATGCCTGTATCTTTGTAGTGACAAGGTGTATTGATACATCCAAAGTATAATTAATAACTTTGCCAGGCTCAAATGGATATTCAATGTCAGGCACCTACCAATAGGTGCCCTTCTTTGCGAGGTATTGGAAAACCTCCCTGGTCTTTGTGGTTGAATCGATGTTTGAAATTCACTGCTCGACTGAGGGACCTTACAGATTGTTATATGTGTGGGGTACAGGGTAATTATCCAAAAATCATGTTAAACACTATTATTACACACAGAGTCCATGCAACAAGTATTACTTGTTAAGCAAATGTTTACTCCTGAACATATGTAGGCTTGCCATAATAAAGGGGTTGAATACTCATTGACTCAAGGCATTATAGCTTTTCATTTTTAATACATTTGTAAAACTGCAAGACAAAAAATCCACTTTGATATTATGGTATTGTATGTAGGCCAATAATGTAGGACATAATGTAGATATACTGTAGGACATACTCTAGGACATACTGTAGATATACTGAAGGACATACTGTAGGACATACTCTAGGACATACTGTAGATATACTGAAGGACATACTGTAGGACATACTGTAGTACATACTCTAGCATATACTGTAGGACATACTGTAGGACATACTCTAGGACATACTGTAGATATACTGAAGGACATACTGTAGTACATACTCTAGCATATACTGTAGGACATACTGTAGATATACTGAAGGACATACTGTAGGACATACTGTAGTACATACACTAGCATATGCTGTAGGACATACTGTAGATATACTGTACGACATACTGTAGAACATGCTCTTGCATATACTGTAGGACATACTGTAGATATACTGTAGGGCATACTATAGATATACTGTAGGACATACTGTAGATATACTGTAGGACATTCTGTAGATATACTGTAGGACATACTATAGTATATACTGTAGGACATATTGTAGATTTACTGTAGGACACACTGTAGATATACTGTAGGACATACTGTAGATATACTGAAGGACATACTGTAGATATACTGTAGGACATACTGTAGGACATACTCTAGCATATACTTGTGGACATACTGTAGATATACTGTAGGACATACTGTAGATATACTGTAGGACATACTATAGCATATACTGTAGGGCATACTGTATATATACTGTAGGACATATTGTAGATTTACTGTAGGACACACTGTAGATATACTGTAGGACATACTGTAGATATACTGAAGGACATACTGTAGATATACTGTAGGACATACTGTAGGACATACTCTAGCATATACTTGTGGACATACTGTAGATATACTGTAGGACATACTGTAGATATACTGTAGGACATACTATAGCATATACTGTAGGGCATACTGTATATATACTGTAGGACATACAGTAGATATACTGTAGATATACTGTAGGACATATTGTAGGACATACTGTAGGACATACTTTAGATATACTGTAGGACATACTCTAGATATACTGTAGGAAATACTGTAGGACATACTGTAGGACATACTGTAGGATATACTGTAGGACATACTGTAGATATACAGTAGGATATACTTTAGATATACTGTAGGACATACTGTAGATATACTGTAGATATACTGTAGATATACTGTAGGACATGCTCTAGATATACTGTAGGACATACTGTAGGACATACTTCACCAGCAGCATACCACTGCTAGCTTGCTTCTGAAGCTAAGCAGGGTTGGTCCTGGTCAGTCCTTGGATGGGAGACCAGATGCTGCTGGAAGTGGTGTTGGAGGGCCAGTAGGAGGCACTCTCTCCTCTGGTCACACTGCCCTGTGTAGGGTGCCATCTTTCGGATGGGAAGTTAAACAGGTGTCCTG
>NW_024609608.1:140000-190000 GCF_018296145.1 Oncorhynchus tshawytscha | reverse complement strand
CTCCTCTTCTCTCCCATCCACCACTCTCTCTCTCCTCTCCTCTTCTCTCCCATCCACCGCTCTCTCTCTCCTCTCCTCTTCTCTCCCATCCACCGCTCTCTCTCTCCTCTCCTCTTCTCTCCCATCCACCACTCTCTCTCTCTCCTCTTCTCTCCCATCCACCACTCTCTCTCCTCTCCTCTTCTCTCCCATCCACCGCTCTCTCTCTCCTCTTCTCTCCCATCCACCACTCTCTCTCTCTCTCCTCTTCTCTCCCATCCACCGCTCTCTCTCTCCTCTCCTCTTGTCTCCCATCCACCACTCTCTCTCTCTCCTCTTCTCTCCCATCCACCACTCTCTCTCCTCTCCTCTTCTCTCCCATCCACCGCTCTCTCTCTCTCCTCTTCTCTCCCATCCACCACTCTCTCTCTCCTCTCCTCTTCTCTCCCATCCACCGCTCTCTCTCTCCTCTCCTCTTGTCTCCCATCCACCACTCTCTCTCTCTCCTCTTCTCTCCCATCCACCACTCTCTCTCTCCTCTCCTCTTCTCTCTCATCCACCGCCCTCTCTCTCCTCTCCTCTTCTCTCCCATCCACCGCTCTCTCTCTCTCCTCTTCTCTCCCATCCACCACTCTCTCTCTCCTCTCCTCTTCTCTCCCATCCACCACTCTCTCTCTCTCTCCTCTTGTCTCCCATCCACCACTCTCTCTCTCTCCTCTTCTCTCCCATCCACCACTCTCTCTCCTCTCCTCTTCTCTCCCATCCACCGCTCTCTCTCTCTCCTCTTCTCTCCCATCCACCACTCTCTCTCTCCTCTCCTCTTCTCTCCCATCCACCGCCCTCTCTCTCCTCTTCTCTCCCATCCACCACTCTCTCTCTCCTCTCCTCTTGTCTCCCATCCACCACTCTCTCTCTCTCCTCTTCTCTCCCATCCACCACTCTCTCTCCTCTCCTCTTCTCTCCCATCCACTCTCTCTCTCCTCTTCTCTCCCATCCACCACTCTCTCTCTCCTCTCCCTCTTCTCTCCCATCCACCGCTCTCTCTCTCCTCTCCTCTTGTCTCCCATCCACCACTCTCTCTCTCTCCTCTTCTCTCCCATCCACCACTCTCTCTCCTCTCCTCTTCTCTCCCATCCACCGCTCTCTCTCTCCTCTCCTCTTGTCTCCCATCCACCACTCTCTCTCTCTCCTCTTCTCTCCCATCCACCACTCTCTCGCTCCTCTCCTCTTCTCTCCCATCCACCGCCCTCTCTCTCCTCTTCTCTCCCATCCACCACTCTCTCTCTCCTTTCCTCTTCTCTCCCATCCACCGCCCTCTCTCTCCTCTTCATTCCTTTCCACCTCACTATCTCTTTCCACTATCATTCCCTCTCTCCTCACCTCTCCACCTCCATCCCTCTTTGACTTATCCAGAGTCCATGCTGCATGCATGTGAATGCTGTTTCGCCAATCACAACACTGTTTTAATAGCTTGTCTGATCTGTCCCTCTCCATTTGTCTTTTTGCAGCTCGTGGTCATACATCCCAGTGGGTTCTATGCTGTGAGTCTCTACAGCAGTATTGAATCCTAGTAGTCTGGACCACAACCACAAACAACCAGTGACGGCTGTAGGACCACTCCACTAGACCGAAACTCAACCACAGACCGTTAGAGGACTTCTCCCTGTTCCACTACCTCACTTACCAAAACCACTGTGGCACGGGAGGAAGAGGAGGAAGAAAGAAGATCATGCCCAGAAGGAGAGTAAATCATCAGTGAAGAGAAGAGGTGATGCTTCTGGATTAAGAAGACAGACAGACAGCAGACCAAGAGACAGACAGGCAGATCAGGTAAAGGCAAACTGTCTTGTTCCTATTTGTAACATGATGTTCTAAAGGCTCCGGCTCAGGAACAGCTGTGCAGTGTTAGTTAAGCATCGTTGGATGTTCTCTTCTGTCAGGGTTTGTCAGGGCCCTATTCATTAGGGCACACAGTAAGAAACAAAGACGAGCATTTCTTATTGGACAAGTTCAGATAGTCCCTCCCTGTTTGTCTGTTTTCTTGCCACTTGGTGCCTAATGTATATGACCCAGATATTTGTAAACCAGTGGGAAATAGTGGCCCTTACATTACCCTAGGGGGTAATTGGGGTTAGGGGTACAGTTCGCCGTGGGGTAAAGGGGTCAAGTTTTCTTTGTCTGGGCTTCACATTAGCTGCCATGTCCTTAACCAGGCGGTAAGGGAGTTTCTGATTGACCTAAGGTGGCCTAAGGGTCTGGGCCAAGGCAGGTCACGTTACAGTGCCAACTTCAATGACGTTACTTTATTGAGTCCTGCTCTCTTTTTATCACTGGCACACTTCTGGCTCTAGACTCAAGCATTTAGCTCCCTTTTTGAGGAATTGTGTGAGTGTGTGTTTGTGTGTGTGTGTGTGTGCGTGTGTGGCTGGTTTGCCCACTTCCTAGTGCCTGTCATTTCACTTTCGAGAGAAAGGTCAACCCACACTGTTCCACCTTCCTAGTCCTTCTGAGATTGGTAAAATGGATGTTTAGTTGGTGGGGCTAGAGGGAAGTCAGATTGATGTTTAGTTGGTGGGGCTAGAGGGAAGTCAGACTGATGTTTAGTTGGTGGGCCTAGAGGGAAGTCAGACTGATGTTTAGTTGGTGGGGCTAGAGGGAAGTCAGATTGATGTTTAGTTGGTGGGGCTAGAGGGAAGTCAGACTGATGTTTAGTTGGTGGGCCTAGAGGGAAGTCAGATTGATGTTTAGTTGGTGGGCCTAGAGGGAAGTCAGATTGATGTTTAGTTGGTGGGCCTAGAGGGAAGTCAGATTGATGTTTAGTTGGTGGGGCTAGAGGGAAGTCAGACTGATGTTTAGTTGGTGGGCCTAGAGGGAAGTCAGATTGATGTTTAGTTGGTGGGCCTAGAGGGAAGTCAGATTGATGTTTAGTTGGTGGGGCTAGAGGGAAGTCAGACTGATGTTTAGTTGGTGGGCCTAGAGGGAAGTCAGACTGATGTTTAGTTGGTGGGGCTAGAGGGAAGTCTGATGTTTAGGGGCTAGAGGGAAATCAGATTGGTCTGATTCATGTTTAGCTGGTGGGGCTAGAGGGAAGTCTGATGTTTAGGGGCTAGAGGGAAATCAGATTGGTCTGATTCATGTTTAGCTGGTGGGGCTAGAGGGAAGTCTGATGTTTAGGGGGCTAGAGGGAAATCAGATTGATGTTTAGTTGGTGGGGCTAGAGGGAAGTCAGATTGATGTTTAGCTGGTGGGGCTAGAGGGAAGTCAGATTGATGTTTAGCTGGTGGGGCTAGAGGGAAGTTAGATTGGTCAGATTCATGTTTAGCTGGTGGGGCTAGAGGGAAGTCTGATGTTTAGGGGGCTAGAGGGAAGTCAGATTGATGTTTAGTTGGTGGGGCTAGAGGGAAGTCAGATTGATGTTTAGCTGGTGGGGCTAGAGGGAAGTTAGATTGGTCAGATTCATGTTTAGCTGGTGGGGCTAGAGGGAAGTCTGATGTTTAGGGGGCTAGAGGGAAATCAGATTGGTCTGATTCATGTTTAGTTGGTGGGGCTAGAGGGAAGTCTGATGTTTAGGGGGCTAGAGGGAAATCAGATTGGTCTGATTCATGTTTAGTTGGTGTGGCTAGAGGGAAGTCTGATGTTTAGGGGGCTAGAGGGAAATCAGATTGGTCTGATTCATGTTTAGTTGGTGGGGCTAGAGGGAAGTCTGATGTTTAGGGGGCTAGAGGGAAATCAGATTGGTCTGATTCATGTTTAGCTGGTGGGGCTAGAGGGAAGTCTGATGTTTAGGGGGCTAGAGGGAAATCAGATTGATGTTTAGTTGGTGGGGCTAGAGGGAAATCAGATTGATGTTTAGTTGGTGGGGCTAGAGGGAAGTCAGATTGATGTTTAGCTGGTGGGGCTAGAGGGAAGTTAGATTGGTCAGATTCATGTTTAGCTGGTGGGGCTAGAGGGAAGTCTGATGTTTAGGGGCTAGAGGGAAGTCAGATTGATGTTTAGTTGGTGGGGCTAGAGGGAAGTCAGATTGATGTTTAGCTGGTGGGGCTAGAGGGAAGTTAGATTGGTCAGATTCATGTTTAGCTGGTGGGGCTAGAGGGAAGTCTGATGTTTAGGGGCTAGAGGGAAATCAGATTGGTCTGATTCATGTTTAGTTGGTGGGGCTAGAGGGAAGTCTGATGTTTAGGGGGCTAGAGGGAAATCAGATTGGTCTGATTCATGTTTAGTTGGTGTGGCTAGAGGGAAGTCTGATGTTTAGGGGGCCAGAGGGAAATCAGATTGGTCTGATTCATGTTTAGTTGGTGGGGCTAGAGGGAAGTCTGATGTTTAGGGGCTAGAGGGAAATCAGATTGGTCTGATTCATGTTTAGTTGGTGTGGCTAGAGGGAAGTCTGATGTTTAGGGGGCTAGAGGGAAATCAGATTGGTCTGATTCATGTTTAGTTGGTGGGGCTAGAGGGAAGTCTGATGTTTAGGGGGCTAGAGGGAAATCAGATTGGTCTGATTCATGTTTAGTTGGTGGGGCTAGAGGGAAGTCTGATGTTTAGGGGCTAGAGGGAAGTCTGATGTTTAGGGGGCTAGAGGGAAATCAGATTGGTCTGATTCATGTTTAGTTGGTGTGGCTAGAGGGAAGAATGTGAGCAGCGTGACACTTGGTTTCATTTAGTGCTGTTGTACTCAAGGCCACGCAATCTCTCTCTTTATCCACGCTCACACACACACACATAGTTGGGCATATATCCCTGGATCTTTCGTTGTTAACTGCAGTATCCTGCTGTGTTTGACAGTCGGGCATAGAGAGAGGGGATGAGTAGCAGTCTTTATTCCTCTACAGCCCTGTATTATCCCATCTCTCTTCTCCTCTAATACCTATTCCAATGGCAGTGCTGTCATTATGGGCTGACAGTAGTATCGAAGACAGCTATTATATTGTGTGGTTTCCTGGGTTGTTTCTGCTTCAGTCTCTGGGGTACAATAGGAGGCATGACAGGGACCTTGTGGTTCTGGTGCTCCCTGCTACTGGGGATCACAAGACATCTGTTAACACTAGAACCCACTAGAGAATCCCATTTTGCACATTTTTATGTTATTTAACCTTTATTTAACTAGGCAAGTCAGTTAAGAACTAATTCTTATTTACAATGATGGCCTACCCCGGCCAAACCCGGACGACGCTGGGCCAATTGTGTGCCGCCCTATGGGACTCACAATCATGGCCAGTTGTGATACAGCCTGGAATCGAACCAGGGTCTGTAGTGATGCCTCTAGCACTGAGATGCAGTGCTTTAGACCGTGCTTTAGACCGTGCAGCCCAGCACTTGATAAATAGTGTATCAACTATTAGAAAGGATTCAGTACATGAAGAAATATTTGTGGACGTATATCAATAAACAACAACAACAACAATAGTTATTTGTTTTGATAGAGTCAAGGATGTGTTTTGTATAATTCTACAAAGTCCTAGAAAAAACGTTGGTCTATAGCCGATGTTAGTTTCCCTTCCAATAAAACCATTATGTGTAATCCATTTGTAACGCTTGTCGTCTGTGGAAAGAGAGGAGGACCAAAATGCAGCGTGATGATTATCCATTTTAACCTCTTGATTCTAGCCATCCCGGATCCGGGATCGTGAATACAGCCTCAAGCTCATTACCATAACGCAACGTTAACTATTCATGAAAATCGCAAATGAAATGAAATAAATATGCTAGCTCTCAAGCTTAGCCTTTTGTTAACAACACTGTCATCTCAGATTTTCAAAATATGCTTCTCAACCATAGCAAAACAAGCATTTGTGTAACAGTATTGATAGCTAACGTAGCATTTAGCGTTAGCATCAGCAGGCAACATTTTCACAAAAACCAGAAAATCATTCAAATAAAATAATTTACCTTTGAAGAACTTTGGATGTTTTCAATGAGGAGACTCTCAGTTAGATAGCAAATGTTCCGTTTTTCCTGAAAGATTATTTGTTTAGGAGAAATCGCTCCGTTTGGTGCGTCACGTTTGGCTACCAAAAAAAAACGAAAATTCAGTCATCAAAACGCCGAACCTTTTTCCAAATTAACTCCATAATATCGACTGAAACATGGTAAACGTTGTTTAGAATCAATCCTCAAGGTGTTTTTCACATATCTCTTCGATGATATATCGTTCGTGGAAGTGTGCGTTCTCCTCTGAATCTCATGGGAAAATGCCTCCAGTTGAAGATTACGCACCAATTTAGACAAGGACACCGGGCGGACCCCTGGTAAATGTAGTCTCTTCTGGCCAATCTTCCAATGATATGCCTACAAATACGTCACAATGCTGCAGACAACTTGGGGAAACGACAGAAAGGGCAGGCTCATTCCTGGCGCACTCACAGCCATATAAGGAGACAATGGAAAACAGAGCCTCAAAAATTCTGCTCATTTCCTGTTTGAAGTTTCATCTTGGTTTCGCCTGTAGCATGAGTTCTGTGGCACTCACAGATAATATCTTTGCAGTTTTGGAAACGTCAGAGTGTTTTCTTTCCAAAGCTGTCAATTATATGCATAGTCGAGCATCTTTTCGTGACAAAATATTGCGCTTAAAACGGGCACGTTTTTTTATCCATAAAATAAAAGAGCGCCCCCTATATCCAAGAAGTTAATAGAATACTTTAACAACGAACAAAAAACAATAAACCGACAAAATGACCGAAGATGAAACCGTCCCGTACCGTACCGTACCGTACCGTGAACACAGGAAACAGGAACAATCACCCACAACCCACAATACGAAACAGGCTACCTAAATATGGTTCTCAATCAGGGACAACGATTGACAGCTGCCTCTGATTGAGAACCATACCAGGCCAAACACAGAAATAGAACTCACGCCCTGACCATACTAAAACAAAGACAAAACAAAGGAACTAAGGTCAGAACGTGACACCGTTGGTCAGTTGATTTGTAGATGGGGCAGTAATAGAGTTATAGTGCTGAATAAAGACCAGTTAAAGACCAGCTTCTTCTGACAAGTAGAAGGTAAAAGATCAGAATAATATAAGGTGTGCATGTTAAATGATTTGCTGTATTCCTCAACAAAAGCACCAGTGCAGAAACAACTGTAAATGAATTGCATTAAATAAAATAATATTTTAATTGTACGTTTATTATGTTGCTAGTTTTTGCCTAGTAGCCAGAGCAATGCTGCTGTGTGTGTGGTCATGTGCTTAATGCAGGGACAGCACGGATATTCTTGGAAAAAGTGACATTTGCAAATAGAGTTGCACCTCTTGAATTATGAGAGTTATTGTAGAAATATCAGAATATGCTCTTTATGATACTATATCAAAATCTAAATGATTTACCTGCATGTGACTGAAGAAGGATTTTGATAAATGTATGATCTTTTCCCTGCATCTATAAATTACAAGATGCGCCCATCTCTTCAGGTACAATTTGACAACTGATAGGCCTAATATTGTCACTCATCAGATTATTGTCAATTTAATATGGTCTATAGGCTAACTCTTATTATGTATGAAATGAGTTTTGGTGTAGTTTAGGGGTAGTTTGCTGTGCAGGCTGTTTGTTTCCCGCTCTGTAATGTGTCTGTGTGTAGCGGGTGAGATGAGTCAGGCGCAGGACAGCAGATATGAGTAATGAAAGCAATTTTACTCAATAATATAAACAATACACGTCGTATAAATACAAGGCCACAAATACAGACCGCAATACAATAAACAAACACTCACAAACAAACATAGGGGAACAGAGGGTTAAATAATGAACAAGTAATTGGGGAATTGAAACCAGGTGTGATAAGACAAAGACAAAACAAATGGAAAATGAAAAGAGGATCGGCGATGGCTAGAAGGCCGGTGACGTCAACCGCCGCCCGAACAAGGAGAGGGACCGACTTCGGTGGAAGTCGTGACACGCTCATCAAGTTGGATAGAGTCAAGGATATGTTTGGCGTTATTCTAAATGCCTACTGCAACACACAGCATGTTTTCCTTTCCCTAACAATACATTAGTAATAGTTATAGTAAATAAAACAGTCCCATGACAGCATCTTTTACAAAGTCAAACGTAAAAGAGAATGTTATCAACCAGCAAGGTGTTTGCTTCTGATAAAAAGGCATAACACAAACTGATCCTTGTACTATTCTTTCAAAATTAAATCAACCTCTTCACCCTCCTTATCATTCAGTTAGGCCTCATTTAAATGAAATCAACCTCTTCACCCTCCTTATCATTCAGTTAGGCCTCATTTAAATGAAACCAACCTCTTCACCCTCCTTATGATTCAGTTAGGCCTCATTTAAATGAAATCAACCTCTTCACCCTCCTTATCATTCAGTTAGGCCTCATTTAAATGAAATCAACCTCTTCACTCATTTAAATTCACTTGTGAAGTAAGGTGCACAATTATCGCCCATTCCTCCACTTGTCATTCATTCAGTGAGGAGAGAGAGAGATGCATTAGCACCTAGCTGGGTAGCAACGTCCTACAGCGCATTGTCTTGGCAGGTTAAGTTTTAAATTTTTTTTTTTTTTTTTTCCAGTTGCTAGTCCAACACTCTAACCACTAGGCTACCCTGCCACCCCCAGTTTAGGAATAGGTGTGAAAAAAACGGTAATAAGGTCATTTAAAAAAATCTGACAAATGAGCTGTGTAAAATACTAACATTTAGGATAAGTCGGGGAAGGAGCAGGCATAGCTTTTGTTTTGACCGATTTTTTAAATTTACAAAATCAAAGGCTAGTGACCGTTGGCCTATGGCGGTTCTAGTGTTAATGGATGTGTATTAGTATGGAGGGGTGAGAAGTGGTCTGGGGGGGGTTCAGACACTATGTTACAGCTGTAAGGCTAGTCAGGCTTACAAAGCACTCATCCCTCACCTCTATCCCTCTCTTTCTATATCCTCCCTTCTTCTCCTTCTCTTCTCTCTCTCTAGCTCTCTGTCAGTGTCTGTCTGCACAACTCTGTGATCTGTATGTAATGAGAGTTTTATTTTTTTCAAGAGGATTGGTGAGTGGCCCCGACGGCGCAGACTGAAGCTGTGTGTGTATTAAACCATATGAGCGACGCCTAGATAACACCCTTCGTAGCCGTAGTGTGTGCGTGCGTGTGCGTTTGTTTATCGGGCGGCGGTAGCCTCAAGGTTAGAGAGGCGGGCTGATAACTGGAATGCTGCAGGTTCCAGCCCCCAGGAGAACCTGCAGGGATATCAGAGAGAGGGAGGCTTACCGGCTTCAATACCCCTGTATACTTAGCAAGGCACTTTACCCATAAGTGCTATCGAATGTCGTTTGGGTCAGTACCCATCTCATTATCTGATGTGTCAAATAAGCTTATTGACCAATCAGGATTTTAATATGACTTCACGTCACATAATAATTGAACACGTACAGTCATTGTTTACGTAGTGATTACACTCCCACTTGTATTTCATATGTCAGAGTGATTAACTGGTACATTCATTGTTTACGTAGTGATTACACTCCCACTTGTATTTCCTATGTCAGAGTGATTAACTGGTACATTCATTGTTTACGTAGTGATTACACTCCCACTTGTATTTCCTATGTCAGAGTGATTAACTGGTACAGTCATTGTTTACGTAGTGATTACACTCCCACTTGTATTTCCTATGTCAGAGTGATTAACTGGTACAGTCATTGTTTACGTAGTGATTACACTCCCACTTGTATTTCCTATGTCAGAGTGATTAACTGGTACAGTCATTGTTTACGTAGTGATTACACTCCCACTTGTATTTCCTATGTCAGAGTGATTAACTGGTACATTCATTGTTTACGTAGTGATTACACTCCCACTTGTATTTCCTATGTCAGAGTGATTAACTGGTACATTCATTGTTTACGTAGTGATTACACTCCCACTTGTATTTCCTATGTCAGAGTGATTAACTGGAACATACATTGTTTACGTAGTGATTACACTCCCACTTGTATTTCCTATGTCAGAGTGATTAACGGGAACAGTCATTGTTTACGTAGTGATTACACTCCCACTTGTATTTCCTATGTCAGAGTGATTAACGGGAACAGTCATTGTTTACGTAGTGATTACACTCCCACTTGTATTTCCTATGTCAGAGTGATTAACTGGAACATACATTGTTTACGTAGTGATTACACTCCCACTTGTATTTCCTATGTCAGAGTGATTAACGGGAACAGTCATTGTTTACGTAGTGATTACACTCCCACTTGTATTTCCTATGTCAGAGTGATTAACTGGAACATTCATTGTTTACGTAGTGATTATACTCCCACTTGTATTTCATATGTCAGAGTGATTAACTGGAACATACATTGTTTATGTAGTGATTACACTCCCACTTGTATTTCCTATGTCAGAGTGATTAACTGGAACATTCATTGTTTACGTAGTGATTACACTCCCACTTGTATTTCCTATGTCAGAGTGATTAACTGGTACATTCATTGTTTATGTAGTGATTACACTCCCACTTGTATTTCATATGTCAGAGTGATTAACTGGTACATTCATTGTTTATGTAGTGATTACACTCCCACTTGTATTTCATATGTCAGAGTGATTAACTGGTACATTCATTGTTTATGTAGTGATTACACTCCCACTTGTATTTCCTATGTCAGAGTGATTAACTGGAACATTCATTGTTTACGTAGTGATTACACTCCCACTTGTATTTCATATGTCAGAGTGATTAACTGGAACATTCATTGTTTACGTAGTGATTACACTCCCACTTGTATTTCCTATGTCAGAGTGATTAACTGGAACATTCATTGTTTACGTAGTGATTACACTCCCACTTGTATTTCATATGTCAGAGTGATTAACTGGTACATTCATTGCTGACATATAGCTTTTTGAAACCATTACTTTTTGTCCTCCCCAAAACCTCCCATCCACTTCAATGTTACGTCTTCAACATTCTAAACCTCCCATCAACTTCAATGTTACGTCTTCAACATTCTAAACCTCTTATTCACTTCAATGTTATGTCTTCAACATTCTAAACTCCCATCCACTTCAATGTTACGTCTTTAACATTCTAAACTCCCATCCACTTCAATGTTACGTCTTCAACATTCTGAACCTCCCATCCACTTCAATGTTACGTCTTTAACATTCTAAACTCCCATCCACTTCAATGTTACGTCTTCAACATTCTAAACTCCTATCCACTTCAATGTTACGTCTTCAACATTCTAAACTCCTATCCACTTCAATGTTACGTCTTCAACATTCTAAACTCCTATCCACTTCAATGTTACGTCTTCAACATTCTAAACTCCTATCCACTTCAATGTTACGTCTTCAACATTCTAAACTCCTATCATCCACTTCAATGTTACGTTCAACATTCTAAACTCCCAACTTCATTTACTAAATTCTCCCCATCCACTTCAATGTTACGTCTTCAACATTCTAAACTCCCATCCACTTCAATGTTACGTCTTCAACATTCTAAACTCCTATCCACTTCAATGTTACGTCTTCAACATTCTAAACTCCCATCCACTTCAATGTTACGTCTTCAACATTCTAAACTCCTATCCACTTCAATGTTACGTCTTCAACATTCTAAACTCCCATCCACTTCAATGTTACGTCTTCAACATTCTAAACTCCCATCCACTTCAATGTTACGTCTTCAACATTCTAAACTCCTATCCACTTCAATGTTACGTCTTCAACATTCTAAACTCCTATCCACTTCAATGTTACGTCTTCAACATTCTAAACTCCTATCCACTTCAATGTTACGTCTTCAACATTCTAAACTCCTATCCACTTCAATGTTACGTCTTCAACATTCTAAACCTGCCATTGTTCAATCAGCTATGACATCACACATTTTAGCTACTGTTAGCCTTTCATGTACAGAAAAGAATAGAATAGAATAACTATATTTTTCCCTTGAGGGAACTTCTTTTTTTGGTAAGAGGTGGCATGTCACCTCTCCATCCATCCCTTCAAACATGTCATTATGAATTCTAATGGAATTATTGATTCGATGTTGTCTGTAGAAATGACTCATAGTTAAAACCCAGAAACTGGGATTTATAATGTCAGAAACGTACTCTAGGGGGGTGTATGGATTCAGAGAGGATGGAGTGTTAAGTTATTTAAACACTGTCACAGTCCAATAGTTGCACAGTTACACACCGCGTATCTGATTGTATTGTGTTGTTGTTTGATACCAGCTTGTCTAATTTCTAATTTGCCCATGATGATGAACTGTTTGTTAGTTTTGAATGGGATACCATGTACTCTTTCGTTCTCCTATTCTGTCTCTCTTTCTCCTGTTCTCTCTACTGTTGTAATTCAGTCCAGTTGAGTTTCATATGAGGCCTGGTTGCTACATACAGAACATCTGTGAGTGTCAGTGATGCTATGAGAGATGAGAGGTAGAGAGAGGTCAGTGAGTCCTCTCTCCACTACCAGTCTTTGAGCACGTTAGAGTCACTATCTACTGAACTTTAACCATGCGCAGAAGGAGAAACAGAGGGAGGAAGAGAAGCAGAAGGATAGAGGGAAAATGCGTCTATACAGTGCATTCGGAAAGTATTCAGACCACTTGACTTTTGTTAGGTTACATTATTCTAAAATTGATTCAATCGTTTTCCTCCTCATCAACACACAATACCCCATAATGACAAAGCAAAAACACTTTTTTCAAAATTTTTGCAAATGTAAATGGAAAAATTAAATATCACATTTACATAAATATTCAGCCCCTTTACTCAGTACTTTGTTTATGCACCTTTGGCAGCGATTACAGCCTACCCCGGCCAAACCCTACCCCGGCCATTCTTCTCTGCAGATCCTCTCAAGCTCCGTCAGGTTGGATGGGGAGCGTTGCTACACAGCAATTTTCAGGTCTCTCCAGAGATGTTCGATCGGGTTCAAGTCCGGATTTGGGTTGTGCACTAATTGATTCTAACTCTCTCTCTCTCTCTCTCTCTCTCCCTTTACCTCTCCTCTCATTCTCTCTCCATCTCTCTCTCAATTCAATTCAAGGGTCTCTCTTTCTTGCTCTCTCTCCCCCCCCCTCTCTCTCCCTCTCTCTCTCTCTCCCTCTACCTCTCCTCTCCCCTCTCTCTCCATCTCTCTCTCAATTCAATTCAAGGGTCTCTCTTTCTTGCTCTCTCTCTCCCCCTCTCTCTCTCTCCCTCTCTCTCTCTCTCCCTCTACCTCTCCTCTCCCTCTCTCTCCATCTCTCTCTCAATTCAATTCAAGGGTCTCTCTTTCTTGCTCTCTCTCTCCCCCCTCTCTCTCTCTCTCCCCTCTCTCTCTCTCTCTCTCCCTCTCGCTGTCCCCCTCCCCATCTCTCTCTCTCCCCCCCTCTCTCTCTATCTTCTCTCTCTCTCTCTCTCTCTCTCTCTCTCTCCCTCTGTGTGTGTGTGTGTGTGCGTGCTATATGAATCAGACCTGGGTTCAAATACAATTTCAAATATCTCAATTACTGTCACATACATTTGAAGTAAGTATTCAGATCTCTATATTTTTAAAATAGTCATTGAATATTGTCATGTATTTGGAAATACACTTGAAAAGTGTATACTCAAATATTCAAATGCACTGATTCATTTATACTCCCATGCATTTAACCTAGGTATTTGAAAATAATTTCAAATTGTAGGCTACTTATAGTAAATTATTTTAAAATACTTCCAATAGAAGTAATTGATTCAGGCAACACGATTTGAAAATACTCTAATACACCGAAAATAAGTATTTAAATAACAAGTGTATTTGAACACAGATCTGTGACAATGTAAAGGGATTGCCGTGGATTTGACAGTAATTTACTGGCAGCTCAGTAAAATTCTGTATTTCATATTACAGTACACATCCTGTAATATAAATACGGTATCAAAGAAAGTACTGTGTAATGACACACAGTACAATACAATAACAGTTACTGTACTACTCTACCGCAACCAGAATGAATGAATGAAGCCAATTCGTTGAGGGAAGGGGTTTGTATTACATAGTATCGTACTTTACAGAGAGGCCTAAACAAAGGCATCCAAACTGTCAGTGACTACAGGGCCAAACAGACCAAAACGACATGGCAAATCTTGCTGCCACTCCAATCTGTTCCCTATACATTCTAAATGGATGGGGCACTATAACCACATAGTTGTTGAATTGGTACAATATTATCACCATCGGGTGCAACGAATATAGCCTCTTACAAAGCATGCCACAAAATATGTTAATGAGCCAGAAACAACAATACCATGCACCCACTAGTGGTCAAAAGGGTTTTAGCAATTCAAAGATTCGGTATGGTACTGTATTCTCTGGGGTGGAATTACAGTACATTCGAAATACAGCAATACTTTCCCCGCTGTTAAGACAATTATGTTCTCATTGTTCACGAGAACTCTTTCCTGTTGTTAGTTTCACTGTGGTCACAAGTTGTCTGTTAACATTTCCTCTTTTCCTATGCACAAACATTCTTCATCATTATACAGAGACAGGGTAGAATTCTGTTAGATATAGTCCTATCATTACTTTAAACGTATACATCATTTAGTCATTATACATCAAATTCATAACACCCGCCCCCCAAAAATGTCCCACAATGCACCATCTTTTACAGTATGTAGATTATGTCCCAGTATCAACACAGGAGTGCTGCAGCTTTCCCTGTCAGACAGCCTCTTTCTCTCTCTATCTACCCCTCTCTCTCTCATGCATACATGCACACACACACACACAGAGTAAAGGCGGCCTGATATGTCAGGAAGCAGAATAGGGGTATGTAGTGGTTAAATGTACATGATGGGTGGAGCGAGGGGAATAGTAAAGAGAGGGAGAGAGTAGAGATGGAAGGGTCATGGGGTAAGAGGTGAAATGGTGAGGCGGAGGAGTGTGAAAGGGGAGGAGAGGGCAACTTCAAAAGCTGTGAATGAAAAAAAAGAGGGAGAGGGGGATTGAGAACATGGCTCAGGCAAACAGGATAAAAAGGTTGACTTATCCTAGAGAGAGAGAGAAAGGGAAATAGTGAGACAGACAGAGAGAGAGCGAGAGAGAAAGGGAAATAGTGAGACAGACAGATAGAGAGAGAGAAAGGGAAATAGTGAGACAGACAGATAGAGAGAGAGAGAGAAAGGGAAATAGTGAGACAGACAGATAGAGAGAGAGAAAGGGAAATAGTGAGACAGACAGATAGAGAGAGAGAAAGGGAAATAGTGAGACAGACAGATAGAGAGAGAGAGAAAGGGAAATAGTGAGACAGACAGATAGAGAGAGAGAAAGGGAAATAGTGAGACAGACAGATAGAGAGAGAGAAAGGGAAATAGTGAGACAGACAGATAGACAGAGAGACAGTATGACAGAGAGACAGATGCAGCCACAGAAAGTGAGATCGTGCAAATGAGGTAGAGGCCGGAAAAACACAAAATAACACAATTCACAGAGTTAAAAATAGAACAAAAACACAAAAGAGAACTTAACAGTTGGAAATATATTGTGGTAGTTCTCACCATCTGTTAAATATTCTGCATGACAACAGGCCTGGGGAGATCAACTCCATTCATAGTACTTGTGTTTGGTATAGTGTGGGCCTTTAGAGTACGGTTCAGTGGGTATGTTCTGAAACACATGCTTTGTTTGTATGTAATAAACAGTGTGTCTGAGTGGTAGCTATATTTTCTAGCATGTGGATTGTTGGTATATTTTCAATGCACTAGTTTTTCTCTCTCATCTTATGTTCCCTCCATTCTTTCCCTTTCACCATCTTTGTCTCTCTTTTCTGCCACATCCCTCCCTCCCTCCCTCCCTCCCTCCCTCCCTCCCTCCCTCCCTCCCTCCCTCCCTCCCTCCCTCCCTCCCTCCCTCCCTCCCCCTCCCTCCCCTCCCTCCCTCCCTCCCTCCCTCCCTCCCTCCCTCCCTCCCTCCCTCCCTCCCTCCCTCCCTCCCTCCCTCCCTCCCTCCCTCTGTTCTTTGTAGTGTAGATCCTGTTGTCAGGTCTCTAATGAAGAAGCAACCTTGCTGTAATTAGGGACGTCTTGGGCTGCTTTGACAAGTAGAAAAACAGTCATCCACTCTGTGTGTGTGATTTATTTTGTTTTAACTTGGCAAGTCAGTTAAGAACAAACTCTTATTTACAATGACGTCCTACCCTGGCCAAACCATGGGCGATGCTGGGCCAATTGTGCGTTGCCCTATGGGACTCCCAATCACGGCTGGTTGTGATACAGCCTGGAACCGAACAAGGGTCTGTAGTGATGCCTCTAGCACTGAGATGAGGTGCCTTAGACTGCTGCGCCACTCGGGAGTGTGTGCATATACTGTATGCATTTTGTGTGCCTGGGTTTATGTGTTGCAGTGTCAGTGTTTGTCCTAGTCTGCAGCCCTGACCCGTGTGTGTGTGTGTGTGTGTGTGTGTGTGTGTGTGTGTGTGTGTGTGTGTGTGTGTGTGTGTGTGTGTGTGTGTCTGTGTGTCTGTGTGTGTGTGTGTGTGTGTGTGTGTGTGTGGGGGGGGCTGGGTATATTCTCTGTCACACACACACACACACACACGGGTCAGGGCTGCAGTCATGGTGTCTTGTAAGACCCTCTCCCCTACTGCCAGCCCTGCAGTACTCTGTCATCCCTCCCTCCCACGCAGACCAACACATGCCACACAGCAGAGGACATATCAACACACATCACACAGCAGAGGATGGACGACAGAACAGGGGAGGATGAAAGGAGAGAGACGAGGCCATGAATGTAGAAAGAGAGAGGAAAAAGATACGTAGGCTGAGAAGACAGGAAAATAGAGAGAAAGGATAAGAGAACATAGAAAATGGCAAGAGATGAAGAGAGAGAGGGAGGGAGGAAGGAAAGAGAGAGAGGAGATAGGGAGGACAGAGAGAGGAGAGAGGGAGACACAGAGAGACAGAGAGCATAGTGAGCTATCTTGTGTTAGACTTGTACAGTAGTACACAGAGCTAACCCACACAGGCAGGCAGACATCCCCAGCAGCTCACAGCAAAGAGAGGAACAGAGAGGAACTCTCACACTGAGAATCATCCATAAGGAAATAGAGAGAGAGGGACACAGAGAGACAGAGAACATTAACCTGACATTTGAAAACTACATCTACGTTCTCTTCTAAAATAATTCAAGGAACAATGTGTGAAAATGTGTACGGATGTGTTTGATCGTCTGATTGCATCATCGGTGTGTTTGTGCGTGTGTGTTTGTGCGTGTGTGTTTGTGCGTGTGTGTTTGTGTTTGCATGCCAAGAGAAATAGAGTCAGGGATGGGCAACTCCTGCCCTTGGGGGCCTGATTGGTGTCACACCTTTACAAAGCCACAGCGGACACACCTGACTCCAATAATCAACTAACTTCAGTTTAGAATGCAATTAGTTTAATCAGCTGTTTGCTAGGGATGGAGGGGGAGGGTGACCCCACTACGGTCCACAAGGACTGGACTTGCCCATCCCTGGGTTAGATGGAGCGAGACAATGATATGGAAGGGAAGAGAGATAGAGTGGGAGAAGAGGAGAGAGAGAAAGAATTGAGCTCCCTTCTACTGTAGTATGAAGCGAGCCGTGACGTTACGTAAACTGACCTATCTTTCCTGTAATCAGATCAGCCGCTGGCAAAATAATCCTGAAACAACTGCAAAACAACACAGAATTCAGCCAGCCAAAGATGAGAACCAGACAGAGAGAACAATCCCCCACATTAAATCTGTGCATTAAAATGTGCCAGGATCACAGAGCACTGCAGTTCCCTGAGCCGCGTGTGTGTGTGGTGAGGATTAATGTACAGTTTTTGTCTGTGAGTGTGTGTGTGTGTGCGTTGTTCTGTGTGTATGTACTTAACTTGCATGTTTGTGTGTGTGAGAGTGTGTGTGTGGAGCAGAGCTTGATTCTGTTCAAATGACCACGTTCAAGTGCATCCCTCACTCTCTCGCCATATACTCCATCCATCGGCCCCTCCTACATCCCTCGCTCTCTCGCCATCCCCTCCATCCGTCGGCCCCTCCCACATCCCTCGCTCTCTCGCCATCCCCTCCAACCATCGGCCCCTCCTACATCCCTCGCTCTCCCGCCATCCCCTCCATCCATCGGCCCCTCCTACATCCCTCGCTCTCTCGCCATCCCCTCCATCCGTCGGCCCCTCCCACATCCCTCGCTCTCTCGCCATCCCCTCCATCCGTCGGCCCCTCCTACATCTCTCGCTCTCTCGCCTTCCCCTCCATCCATCGGCCCCTCCTACATCCCTTGCTCTCCCGCCATCCCCTCCATCTGTCGGCCCCTCCCACATCCCTCTCTTTTCCCCCATTTTCCATACATTCAGTCCTACACAGTGTTCCAGAACATTCTGAGAGCATTTCCCACATTTATTTTGAATTGAGAGTCAAGGTTTCCAGAAGTATTATGTCCTTAACATTAAATGTAATATTCTCCTAGAAAATTATACATTCAGGTTGTGCTAGCGATAAAAGTATCATGTCTTCAACATCAAATGTAATATTCAGCGAGGAAACAATCATTTCTACATAAAGTGTGTGTTAGCTAAAGTGTCATGTCCTCAACTTCAAATCAATTATTGAAGGGGAAATAAAATATGAAATAAAAAAAGACCTATGACAACCCCTCAACATCAAATAGGAACATTATCATTTTTGCAGAACGTTACACAAGCTCATTTTCCAATTGCTGTGTGTATTTGTGTATGTGCTTGCATGTGTGTGTGTGTGCATGTGTGTGTGTGTGTGTGTGTGTGTGTGTGTGTGTGCATGTGCATGTGTGTGTGTGTGTGTGCATGTGCATGTGTGTACGTGTGCGCTCTTGCACTGGAGTTCCTGAAAATGTGTGTGTCTGAAATGGCCCAGGGAACTGTGATTCTCAGGGTGTGTTTGTTCCTGCTCTTTCTGTGTTTGTAGATGGATGTCCTGTATTGACTGTTAATATCAGTGGTCTGGTAGACACCAGGGTGTTTGTTGATAGATGTCCTGTATTGACTGTTAATATCAGTGGTCTGGTAGACACCAGGGTGTTGGTTGATAGATGTCCTGTATTGACTGTTAATATCAGTGGTCTGGTAGACACCAGGGTGTTTGTTGATAGATGTCCTGTATTGACTGTTAATATCAGTGGTCTGGTAGACACCAGGGTGTTGGTTGATAGATGTCCTGTATTGACTGTTAATATCAGTGGTCTGGTAGACACCAGGGTGTTTGTTGATAGATGTCCTGTATTGACTGTTAATATCAGTGGTCTGGTAGACACCAGGTGTTTGTTGATAGATGTCCTGTATTGACTGTTAATATCAGTGGTCTGGTAGACACCAGGGTGTTGGTTGATAGATGTCCTGTATTGACTGTTAATATCAGTGGTCTGGTAGACACCAGGGTGTTTGTTGATAGATGTCCTGTATTGACTGTTAATATCAGTGGTCTGGTAGACACCAGGGTGTTTGTTGATAGATGTCCTGTATTGACTGTTAATATCAGTGGTCTGGTAGACACCAGGGTGTTTGTTGATAGATGTCCTGTATTGACTGTTAATATCAGTGGTCTGGTAGACACCAGGGTGTTTGTTGATAGATGTCCTGTATTGACTGTTAATATCAGTGGTCTGGTAGACACCAGGGTGTTTGTTGATAGATGTCCTGTATTGACTGTTAATATCAGTGGTCTGGTAGACACCAGGGTGTTTGTAGATGGATGTCCTGTATTGACTGTTAATATCAGTGGTCTGGTAGACACCAGAGTGTTTGTTGATAGATGTCCTGTATTGACTGTTAATATCAGTGGTCTGGTAGACACCAGGGTGTTTGTTGATAGATGTCCTGTATTGACTGTTAATATCAGTGGTCTGGTAGACACCAGGTGTTTGTTGATAGATGTCCTGTATTGACTGTTAATATCAGTGGTCTGGTAGACACCAGGGTGTTGGTTGATAGATGTCCTGTATTGACTGTTAATATCAGTGGTCTGGTAGACACCAGGGTGTTTGTTGATATATGCCTGTATTGACTGTTAATATCAGTGGTCTGGTAGACACCAGGGTGTTTGTTGATAGATGTCCTGTATTGACTGTTAATATCAGTGGTCTGGTAGACACCAGGGTGTTGGTTGATAGATGTCCTGTATTGACTGTTAATATCAGTGGTCTGGTAGACACCAGGGTGTTTGTTGATAGATGTCCTGTATTGACTGTTAATATCAGTGGTCTGGTAGACACCAGAGTATTGGTTGATAGATGTCCTGTATTGACTGTTAATATCAGTGGTCTGGTAGACACCAGGGTGTTTGTAGATGGATGTCCTGTATTGACTGTTAATATCAGTGGTCTGGTAGACACCAGGGTGTTTGTTGATAGATGTCCTGTATTGACTGTTAATATCAGTGGTCTGGTAGACACCAGGGTGTTTGTTGATAGATGTCCTGTATTGACTGTTAATATCAGTGGTCTGGTAGACACCAGGGTGTTTGTAGATGGATGTCCTGTATTGACTGTTAATATCAGTGGTCTGGTAGACACCAGGGTGTTTGTTGATAGATGTCCTGTATTGACTGTTAATATCAGTGGTCTGGTAGACACCAGAGTATTGGTTGATAGATGTCCTGTATTGACTGTTAATATCAGTGGTCTGGTAGACACCAGGGTGTTTGTTGATAGATGTCCTGTATTGACTGTTAATATCAGTGGTCTGGTAGACACCAGGGTGTTGGTTGATAGATGTCCTGTATTGACTGTTAATATCAGTGGTCTGGTAGACACCAGAGTGTTGGTTGATAGATGTCCTGTATTGACTGTTAATATCAGTGGTCTGGTAGACACCAGAGTGTTGGTTGATAGATGTCCTGTATTGACTGTTAATATCAGTGGTCTGGTAGACACCAGGGTGTTTGTTGATAGATGTCCTGTATTGACTGTTAATATCAGTGGTCTGGTAGACACCAGGGTGTTGGTTGATAGATGTCCTGTATTGACTGTTAATATCAGTGGTCTGGTAGACACCAGGGTGTTTGTTGATAGATGTCCTGTATTGACTGTTAATATCAGTGGTCTGGTAGACACCAGGGTGTTTGTTGATAGATGTCCTGTATTGACTGTTAATATCAGTGGTCTGGTAGACACCAGGGTGTTTGTTGATAGATGTCCTGTATTGACTGTTAATATCAGTGGTCTGGTAGACACCAGGGTGTTTGTTGATAGATGTCCTGTATTGACTGTTAATATCAGTGGTCTGGTAGACACCAGGGTGTTTGTTGATAGATGTCCTGTATTGACTGTTAATATCAGTGGTCTGGTAGACACCAGGGTGTTTGTTGATAGATGTCCTGTATTGACTGTTAATATCAGTGGTCTGGTAGACACCAGGGTGTTTGTTGATAGATGTCCTGTATTGACTGTTAATATCAGTGGTCTGGTAGACACCAGGGTGTTTGTTGATAGATGTCCTGTATTGACTGTTAATATCAGTGGTCTGGTAGACACCAGGGTGTTGGTTGATAGATGTCCTGTATTGACTGTTAATATCAGTGGTCTGGTAGACACCAGGGTGTTTGTTGATAGATGTCCTGTATTGACTGTTAATATCAGTGGTCTGGTAGACACCAGGGTGTTGGTTGATAGATGTCCTGTATTGACTGTTAATATCAGTGGTCTGGTAGACACCAGGGTGTTTGTTGATAGATGTCCTGTATTGACTGTTAATATCAGTGGTCTGGTAGACACCAGGGTGTTGGTTGATAGATGTCCTGTATTGACTGTTAATATCAGTGGTCTGGTAGACACCAGGGTGTTGGTTGATAGATGTCCTGTATTGACTGTTAATATCAGTGGTCTGGTAGACACCAGGGTGTTGGTTGATAGATGTCCTGTATTGACTGTTAATATCAGTGGTCTGGTAGACACCAGGGTGTTTGTTGATAGATGTCCTGTATTGACTGTTAATATCAGTGGTCTGGTAGACACCAGGGTGTTTGTTGATAGATGTCCTGTATTGACTGTTAATATCAGTGGTCTGGTAGACACCAGGGTGTTGGTTGATAGATGTCCTGTATTGACTGTTAATATCAGTGGTCTGGTAGACACCAGGGTGTTTGTTGATAGATGTCCTGTATTGACTGTTAATATCAGTGGTCTGGTAGACACCAGGGTGTTTGTTGATAGATGTCCTGTATTGACTGTTAATATCAGTGGTCTGGTAGACACCAGGGTGTTTGTAGATGGATGTCCTGTATTGACTGTTAATATCAGTGGTCTGGTAGACACCAGGGTGTTGGTTGATAGATGTCCTGTATTGACTGTTAATATCAGTGGTCTGGTAGACACCAGGGTGTTGGTTGATAGATGTCCTGTATTGACTGTTAATATCAGTGGTCTGGTAGACACCAGGGTGTTTGTTGATAGATGTCCTGTATTGACTGTTAATATCAGTGGTCTGGTAGACACCAGGGTGTTGGTTGATAGATGTCCTGTATTGACTGTTAATATCAGTGGTCTGGTAGACACCAGGGTGTTTGTAGATGGATGTCCTGTATTGACTGTTAATATCAGTGGTCTGGTAGACACCAGGGTGTTGGTTGATAGATGTCCTGTATTGACTGTTAATATCAGTGGTCTGGTAGACACCAGGGTGTTTGTTGATAGATGTCCTGTATTGACTGTTAATATCAGTGGTCTGGTAGACACCAGGGTGTTGGTTGATAGATGTCCTGTATTGACTGTTAATATCAGTGGTCTGGTAGACACCAGGGTGTTTGTTGATAGATGTCCTGTATTGACTGTTAATATCAGTGGTCTGGTAGACACCAGGGTGTTGGTTGATAGATGTCCTGTATTGACTGTTAATATCAGTGGTCTGGTAGACACCAGGGTGTTGGTTGATAGATGTCCTGTATTGACTGTTAATATCAGTGGTCTGGTAGACACCAGGGTGTTGGTTGATAGATGTCCTGTATTGACTGTTAATATCAGTGGTCTGGTAGACACCAGGGTGTTTGTTGATAGATGTCCTGTATTGACTGTTAATATCAGTGGTCTGGTAGACACCAGGGTGTTTGTTGATAGATGTCCTGTATTGACTGTTAATATCAGTGGTCTGGTAGACACCAGGGTGTTGGTTGATAGATGTCCTGTATTGACTGTTAATATCAGTGGTCTGGTAGACACCAGGGTGTTTGTTGATAGATGTCCTGTATTGACTGTTAATATCAGTGGTCTGGTAGACACCAGGGTGTTTGTTGATAGATGTCCTGTATTGACTGTTAATATCAGTGGTCTGGTAGACACCAGGGTGTTTGTAGATGGATGTCCTGTATTGACTGTTAATATCAGTGGTCTGGTAGACACCAGGGTGTTGGTTGATAGATGTCCTGTATTGACTGTTAATATCAGTGGTCTGGTAGACACCAGGGTGTTTGTTGATAGATGTCCTGTATTGACTGTTAATATCAGTGGTCTGGTAGACACCAGAGTGTTTGTTGATAGATGTCCTGTATTGACTGTTAATATCAGTGGTCTGGTAGACACCAGGGTGTTGGTTGATAGATGTCCTGTATTGACTGTTAATATCAGTGGTCTGGTAGACACCAGGGTGTTTGTAGATGGATGTCCTGTATTGACTGTTAATATCAGTGGTCTGGTAGACACCAGGGTGTTGGTTGATAGATGTCCTGTATTGACTGTTAATATCAGTGGTCTGGTAGACACCAGGGTGTTTGTAGATGGATGTCCTGTATTGACTGTTAATATCAGTGGTCTGGTAGACACCAGGGTGTTTGTTGATAGATGTCCTGTATTGACTGTTAATATCAGTGGTCTGGTAGACACCAGGGTGTTGGTTGATAGATGTCCTGTATTGACTGTTAATATCAGTGGTCTGGTAGACACCAGGGTGTTTGTAGATGGATGTCCTGTATTGACTGTTAATATCAGTGGTCTGGTAGACACCAGGGTGTTTGTTGATAGATGTCCTGTATTGACTGTTAATATCAGTGGTCTGGTAGACACCAGGGTGTTTGTAGATGGATGTCCTGTATTGACTGTTAATATCAGTGGTCAGGTAGACACCAGGGTGTTTGTTGATAGATGTCCTGTATTGACTGTTAATATCAGTGGTCTGGTAGACACCAGGGTGTTGGTTGATAGATGTCCTGTATTGACTGTTAATATCAGTGGCCTGGTAGACACCAGGGTGTTTGTTGATAGATGTCCTGTATTGACTGTTAATATCAGTGGTCTGGTAGACACCAGGGTGTTGGTTGATAGATGTCCTGTATTGACTGTTAATATCAGTGGTCTGGTAGACACCAGGGTGTTTGTTGATAGATGTCCTGTATTGACTGTTAATATCAGTGGTCTGGTAGACACCAGGGTGTTGGTTGATAGATGTCCTGTATTGACTGTTAATATCAGTGGTCTGGTAGACACCAGGGTGTTTGTTGATAGATGTCCTGTATTGACTGTTAATATCAGTGGTCTGGTAGACACCAGGGTGTTGGTTGATAGATGTCCTGTATTGACTGTTAATATCAGTGGTCTGGTAGACACCAGGGTGTTTGTTGATAGATGTCCTGTATTGACTGTTAATATCAGTGGTCTGGTAGACACCAGGGTGTTTGTTGATAGATGTCCTGTATTGACTGTTAATATCAGTGGTCTGGTAGACACCAGGGTGTTGGTTGATAGATGTCCTGTATTGACTGTTAATATCAGTGGTCTGGTAGACACCAGGGTGTTGGTTGATAGATGTCCTGTATTGACTGTTAATATCAGTGGTCTGGTAGACACCAGGGTGTTTGTTGATATATGTCCTGTATTGACTGTTAATATCAGTGGTCTGGTAGACACCAGAGTATTGGTTGATATATGTCCTGTATTGACTGTTAATATCAGTGGTCTGGTAGACACCAGAGTGTTGGTTGATAGATGTCCTGTATTGACTGTTAATATCAGTGGTCTGGTAGACACCAGGGTGTTGGTTGATAGATGTCCTGTATTGACTGTTAATATCAGTGGTCTGGTAGACACCAGAGTATTGGTTGATAGATGTCCTGTATTGACTGTTAATATCAGTGGTCTGGTAGACACCAGAGTGTTGGTTGATAGATGTCCTGTATTGACTGTTAATATCAGTGGTCTGGTAGACACCAGGGTGTTGGTTGATAGATGTCCTGTATTGACTGTTAATATCAGTGGTCTGGTAGACACCAGGGTGTTTGTTGATAGATGTCCTGTATTGACTGTTAATATCAGTGGTCTGGTAGACACCAGGGTGTTGGTTGATAGATGTCCTGTATTGACTGTTAATATCAGTGGTCTGGTAGACACCAGGGTGTTTGTTGATAGATGTCCTGTATTGACTGTTAATATCAGTGGTCTGGTAGACACCAGGGTGTTTGTTGATAGATGTCCTGTATTGACTGTTAATATCAGTGGTCTGGTAGACACCAGGGTGTTTGTTGATAGATGTCCTGTATTGACTGTTAATATCAGTGGTCTGGTAGACACCAGGGTGTTGGTTGATAGATGTCCTGTATTGACTGTTAATATCAGTGGTCTGGTAGACACCAGGGTGTTTGTTGATAGATGTCCTGTATTGACTGTTAATATCAGTGGTCTGGTAGACACCAGGGTGTTGGTTGATAGATGTCCTGTATTGACTGTTAATATCAGTGGTCTGGTAGACACCAGGGTGTTTGTTGATAGATGTCCTGTATTGACTGTTAATATCAGTGGTCTGGTAGACACCAGGGTGTTTGTTGATAGATGTCCTGTATTGACTGTTAATATCAGTGGTCTGGTAGACACCAGGGTGTTTGTTGATAGATGTCCTGTATTGACTGTTAATATCAGTGGTCTGGTAGACACCAGGGTGTTTGTTGATAGATGTCCTGTATTGACTGTTAATATCAGTGGTCTGGTAGACACCAGGGTGTTTGTTGATAGATGTCCTGTATTGACTGTTAATATCAGTGGTCTGGTAGACACCAGGGTGTTGGTTGATAGATGTCCTGTATTGACTGTTAATATCAGTGGTCTGGTAGACACCAGGTGTTTGTTGATAGATGTCCTGTATTGACTGTTAATATCAGTGGTCTGGTAGACACCAGAGTGTTGGTTGATAGATGTCCTGTATTGACTGTTAATATCAGTGGTCTGGTAGACACCAGGGTGTTGGTTGATAGATGTCCTGTATTGACTGTTAATATCAGTGGTCTGGTAGACACCAGAGTGTTGGTTGATAGATGTCCTGTATTGACTGTTAATATCAGTGGTCTGGTAGACACCAGGGTGTTTGTTGATAGATGTCCTGTATTGACTGTTAATATCAGTGGTCTGGTAGACACCAGGGTGTTGGTTGATAGATGTCCTGTATTGACTGTTAATATCAGTGGTCTGGTAGACACCAGGGTGTTTGTTGATAGATGTCCTGTATTGACTGTTAATATCAGTGGTCTGGTAGACACCAGAGTGTTGGTTGATAGATGTCCTGTATTGACTGTTAATATCAGTGGTCTGGTAGACACCAGGGTGTTGGTTGATAGATGTCCTGTATTGACTGTTAATATCAGTGGTCTGGTAGACACCAGGGTGTTTGTTGATATATGTCCTGTATTGACTGTTAATATCAGTGGTCTGGTAGACACCAGGGTGTTTGTTGATAGATGTCCTGTATTGACTGTTAATATCAGTGGTCTGGTAGACACCAGGGTGTTTGTTGATAGATGTCCTGTATTGACTGTTAATATCAGTGGTCTGGTAGACACCAGAGTGTTTGTTGATAGATGTCCTGTATTAACTGTTAATATCAGTGGTCTGGTAGACACCAGAGTGTTGGTTGATAGATGTCCTGTATTGACTGTTAATATCAGTGGTCTGGTAGACACCAGGGTGTTTGTTGATAGATGTCCTGTATTGACTGTTAATATCAGTGGTCTGGTAGACACCAGGGTGTTTGTTGATAGATGTCCTGTATTGACTGTTAATATCAGTGGTCTGGTAGACACCAGAGTGTTGGTTGATAGATGTCCTGTATTGACTGTTAATATCAGTGGTCTGGTAGACACCAGGGTGTTGGTTGATAGATGTCCTGTATTGACTGTTAATATCAGTGGTCTGGTAGACACCAGGGTGTTGGTTGATAGATGTCCTGTATTGACTGTTAATATCAGTGGTCTGGTAGACACCAGAGTGTTGGTTGATAGATGTCCTGTATTGACTGTTAATATCAGTGGTCTGGTAGACACCAGGGTGTTTGTTGATAGATGTCCTGTATTGACTGTTAATATCAGTGGTCTGGTAGACACCAGAGTATTGGTTGATAGATGTCCTGTATTGACTGTTAATATCAGTGGTCTGGTAGACACCAGAGTGTTGGTTGATAGATGTCCTGTATTGACTGTTAATATCAGTGGTCTGGTAGACACCAGGGTGTTTGTTGATAGATGTCCTGTATTGACTGTTAATATCAGTGGTCTGGTAGACACCAGGGTGTTTGTTGATAGATGTCCTGTATTGACTGTTAATATCAGTGGTCTGGTAGACACCAGGGTGTTGGTTGATAGATGTCCTGTATTGACTGTTAATATCAGTGGTCTGGTAGACACCAGGGTGTTTGTTGATAGATGTCTTGTATTGACTGTTAATATCAGTGGTCTGGTAGACACCAGGGTGTTTGTTGATAGATGTCCTGTATTGACTGTTAATATCAGTGGTCTGGTAGACACCAGAGTATTGGTTGATAGATGTCCTGTATTGACTGTTAATATCAGTGGTCTGGTAGACACCAGGGTGTTTGTTGATAGATGTCCTGTATTGACTGTTAATATCAGTGGTCTGGTAGACACCAGGGTGTTTGTTGATAGATGTCCTGTATTGACTGTTAATATCAGTGGTCTGGTAGACACCAGGGTGTTTGTTGATAGATGTCCTGTATTGACTGTTAATATCAGTGGTCTGGTAGACACCAGAGTGTTGGTTGATAGATGTCCTGTATTGACTGTTAATATCAGTGGTCTGGTAGACACCAGGGTGTTGGTTGATAGATGTCCTGTATTGACTGTTAATATCAGTGGTCTGGTAGACACCAGGGTGTTGGTTGATAGATGTCCTGTATTGACTGTTAATATCAGTGGTCTGGTAGACACCAGAGTGTTGGTTGATAGATGTCCTGTATTGACTGTTAATATCAGTGGTCTGGTAGACACCAGGGTGTTTGTTGATAGATGTCCTGTATTGACTGTTAATATCAGTGGTCTGGTAGACACCAGAGTATTGGTTGATAGATGTCCTGTATTGACTGTTAATATCAGTGGTCTGGTAGACACCAGAGTGTTGGTTGATAGATGTCCTGTATTGACTGTTAATATCAGTGGTCTGGTAGACACCAGGGTGTTTGTTGATAGATGTCCTGTATTGACTGTTAATATCAGTGGTCTGGTAGACACCAGGGTGTTTGTTGATAGATGTCCTGTATTGACTGTTAATATCAGTGGTCTGGTAGACACCAGGGTGTTTGTTGATAGATGTCCTGTATTGACTGTTAATATCAGTGGTCTGGTAGACACCAGGGTGTTTGTTGATAGATGTCCTGTATTGACTGTTAATATCAGTGGTCTGGTAGACACCAGAGTGTTGGTTGATAGATGTCCTGTATTGACTGTTAATATCAGTGGTCTGGTAGACACCAGAGTGTTGGTTGATAGATGTCCTGTATTGACTGTTAATATCAGTGGTCTGGTAGACACCAGGGTGTTTGTTGATAGATGTCCTGTATTGACTGTTAATATCAGTGGTCTGGTAGACACCAGGGTGTTTGTTGATAGATGTCCTGTATTGACTGTTAATATCAGTGGTCTGGTAGACACCAGGGTGTTGGTTGATAGATGTCCTGTATTGACTGTTAATATCAGTGGTCTGGTAGACACCAGGGTGTTTGTTGATAGACGGACATTTGGACCACTGTTGTGTATCTATGATTCGGTATGATTTGACTTGGATGGAGGACAGGCACTGTGGTGATTATTTGAGTTGCATCTATTTGGGTAGGAGACAGTGGCAACGGGCACTGCAGTACTTGTGGAATGGATGGCAGACGTATGGTTGGGCTGGAATAAAATACACTTTTTGGAGCTGTGGCCAATCTAAAGGTCCTTGTGACCTGCCTGATATTGTTTCTAACCAGAGCCCAGGCATTAGCCAACAGCGGCCCATTCATCACGTTGAATATCACTACAAAATGACCTATTGCTTCCTCCAATGGGACTTCTTCCAAGAGTACAACACTGGGGACCTTGTTATGCAATTTGGACCTTTTGGCATAATTACTGAGGAGTTAGCCTAACAGAACAGGCCCATGGTTGTGATTCCAAATCCCAGTTGGGCTACCCTCCACCTTTGCGGCAGCACAGCCCTATTCTACTTTCACTGTCTTTAATGGGACATCCCACTCCTGGATTAAAATGCTCAATGGCCCCTCAATGTTACCAGACATAGGCCTATTCTAGTCTCTCCTGTCTCGATATGGGACGCCCCACATAGAGGAGTGACTGGTGATGAAAGTGGAGCATGTTAACTATAAGAGGAACAGAAGGCCATCTGAGACCTAGCCTCAACGTTATTTTAGACCTGGGAAGCGTGTCAGGGTTACTGTCTAGGAGGAGAGCAACAGGGTTATCTGCTCTATAGCTACAGTGTGCGCCATATGGAATCCGCTGGAAGTTTAATGACCATATATGGTATGTTTTCTTATACTGAATTACAGACTGTAGCTACATGGTGTACAGTGTATTCGGAAAGTATCAGACCCCTTGACTTTTTCCACATTTTCCACATTTTGCTACACATTTTGCTAAGACTCTTCCTAGAGCTGGCTGCTCAGCAGCACTGAGCAATCGGGGGAGAAGGGCCTTGGTCAGGGAGGTGACCAAGAACCCAATGGTCACTCCAGAGTTTCTCTGTGGAGATGGGAGAACCTTCCAGAAGAACAACCATCTCTGCAGCACTCTACCAATCAGGCCTCTATGGTAGATTGGCCAGATGGAAGTCACTCCTCAGTAAAAGACACATGACAGCCCACTTGGAGTTTTCCAAAGGGCACTTAAGGACTCTCAGACAATGAGAAACAAGATTCTCTGGTCTGAATACCAAGTGTCACGTCTGGAGGAAAACTGGCACCATCCCTATGGTGAAGCATGGTGGTGGCAGCATCACGCTGTGGGGATGTTTTTCAGCAGCAGGGACTGCGAGACTAGTAAGGATAGAGGGAAAGATGACCGGAGCAAAGTACAGAGAGATCCTTGATGAAAACTTGCTCCAGAGCGAAGTGGGAACAGCAGACTGGGATAGGGATTGGTTGAATATGTCCGTAAACACACCAGCCAGTTGGTCTGCGTATGCTCTGAGGAAGCGGCTATGGATGCCGTCTGGGCCGGCAGCCTTGCGAGGGTTTACACGTTTAAATGTTTTACTCACGTTGGCTGAAGGAGAGCCCACAGGTTTTGGTAGCGGGCCATGTCAGTGGCACTGTATTGTCCTCAAAGCGAGCAAAGAAGTTGTTTAGTTTGTCTGGGAGCAAGACGTCGGTGTCCGCGACGGGGCTGGTTTTCTTTTTGTAATCCGTGATTGACTGTAGACCCTGCCGCATACGTCTCGTGTTTGAGCCGTTGAATTGCGACTCTACTTTGTCTCTATACTGACGCTTAGCTCCCGAGTGGCGCAGCAGTCTAATGCACTGCATCACAGTGCTAGAGGCGTCACTACAGAGCCTGGTTAGTTTCCAGGCTGTATCACAAACGGCCGTTATTGGGAGTCCCATAGGGTGGGTTAGGGTTTGGCCGGGGTAGGTCAACCTTGTAAATTAGAATTTGTTCTTAACTGACTTGCCTAGTTAAATAAAGGTTAAATAAAAAATAAATAAAAACAGTGTGGATTATATTCGTCGAACAACAGGATTTGGCTAAGTAGCTAGATAGCTAGCTAGTCAGGCTAGCTGTAGTTTAGTTAGACTAACCAGATGGGGCCTACAGGGAAGTTTACCTACCAGTACATTTATATTGTTTCCCGCTTTATAGTGTTTCCCGCGTTATGAAAAATACTCCTTTCAAAGTCTTATAATACTTACCTGTACAAGTACATACCGGGGAAGAGTAGAGCTGAATACACTCATCCATAAAGTTGATGAAGTATAGACTGATGGAAAGGGGAAAGGTGCTGATATTGCAGTGAGAAGTACAAAGTTACAGCCTCCACAGATTCTGTCTGGGCATTATTTAAACCCTTTACACCAAGCCTGCTATATGCTCGTTGACTCCATTGCTGATTCTATTCCTAGTGTTGTTGTGTCTAAGGAGCAGATGGAGTGGAGTCGTGGCTTTGCCAGAGTTGGTTCATCTCACAATCAACAGTATCGGCATACAAATCTAGTAATACTTGCGCTAGTTGTAATTCTATAATCACAGTACATTTTGTTCCATGGCTAGTTTGCCTGGTTACGGACAATGTGTTCCAGTGAGTGTAATTATGTATTCCTGCTCTAATGATAATCGAAGCAAGAACATTTGGAGCTTGCAGAGTAACACACATGGAGAAGAGGGAGGTAGGGAGGGAAAGAGAGAGATGCCCAATGCAGGGTTTTTGGATTTATTCATTAGAAAAGCTCAACACCATTAGATAAATATGTTGATATGTATATATTTTATGACAATTTGTCTTTGCATGTGTGAGTGGGTGCATGTGTGTGTGCAATGCATGCATGAATGCATCAGTGCTTGCACATGTGAGTGTGCAGATTGTCTGACTGCAGTACTGGCCTCTCCCTGCCTGTCTGCTCCCTATTAAAATGGTTTGTCAGCATGTGCTGCTAAATAGTCTGCCTCACAGTCTCATTAGCCAATGGGGAAGCTTCAGACGGCTGCTCTATGGCCTCTATGGGTTTATATTCCATCCAACCTTTATTGGATCCGTTTGTATTATTGAGAAAGACATTTAACATAGCACACACTACACAAAATAAAGCAACCAATTGCTTAATCAACATTATTATTCTGTGAGTTGAGTGGACTTCAAAAGGACAAACATTTGAGCTAATGTGTTAACAGATGGTTTACTCAACAAACTGCTCAAAGTGAGCTGAATTTGAACACGTTTGATATGTAAAAATACAAATGAGTGTTTTATCAAAAATCTTCAAAACCACGCCATTCATCAACATAATTCCCAACATGCTCTATTGCAAGTTCATTTTAAGAATGGTTTGTTTCAAAACTTGTGTTTTGCATTAACATTGATTGGTTAATTAATCTGATGCTACACAAAGATGAATAAAACTTTTCTAAACTAATCCAGTCTGTTCGATTTAGTTCACCCGTTACTGAGATGGCTGTTCCATTTTAGATTGATTAATGAGACTACCAAAATAATCTTCCCTAACCTCACATTCATTCTAAATGCAGGTTACAGTTTATTAAACGTTTAAATTGTTGGATATCCTCGCTCTAGCATGATTCCAGTAGGAATTACACTTTGCAAGCCAACATAATGTGACTTGGGTTTGATGTGAACTGTAAACCAGGAGTTTCAGGCCAGTGTATTATGGTGTAACTAGGCCCTCAAAGAAAGGCCTTGTGCTGTATGTTATGTATTGTCATAAAGAGTTTAATTTTAAAGATAATATATTCACCTAGACACTTTGTTGGTGAAGGCTACATGACTGAAAGCCATTGAATACAATAACCATGTCATTAGCAAATACAGTCATGGGTGGTAATTCACTCGAAAGGCATGGCACACTGGGAAATTTGAAAATAAGGTAGAATACATTCTCAAGTTGAATTGTATGTTCACTCAACCTAAAGTTCAAAGTTGACTGTTGACTGGTTCAGCTAATATTCCCAATATGTTGAGCAAACTAGAAATCGTATTTCAGCTGGTTGCCTTGATATTTTGAGTTGAATCAACCAATCTTTGTCTACTGTGTACCCATCACCTCCATTAACACCTCATCAACACTTCCCCACCAAGCCTTATATTCTCTCTCTCTCTCTCTCTCTCTCTCTCTTTCTCTCTCTCTCGCCCTCTCTCAGCAGACCATAGCGACTGCTAAATGAACTCATTAGATATGTTTAATGGCTATAGATGGGGATTAGCCTAGCTTGTCACGCTGTGGAAATCAGGTCATGCTGAATCAGCGGGGCAGCACTGCTACACTATGCTAATGGCGGCAGCTAGCATATGCTAACATAACATTGTGTTTTATACTGGAGAGACCTAGTATAAGCTAACATACAGTGCCTTCGGAAAGTATTCAGACCCCTTGACTTTTTCCACATTTTGTTATGTTACAGACTTATTCTAAAATGGATTATATAAATAAAAAATCCTCAGTAGTCTACATACAATACCCTATAATGACAAAGTGAAAACAGGTTTTTTGAAATGTTTGCTAATTTATAAAAAATTTAAAACTGAAATACCTTATTTACATAAGTATACAGACCCTTTGCTATGAGAATTTAAATTGAGCTCCTGTTTCCATTGATCATCCTTGAGATGTTTTTACAACTTGACTGGAGTCCACCTGTGGTAAATTCAATTGATTTGACTTGATTCAGAAAGGCACACACCTGTCTATATAAGGTCCCACAGTTGATAGTGCATGTTAGAGCAAAAACCAAGTCATTCGGTCGAAGAAATTGTACATAGAGCTCCAAGACAGAATTGTGTCGAGGCACAGATCTAGAGAAGGGTACTAAAATATTTCTGAAGCATTAAAGGTCCCCAAGAACACAGTGGCCTTCGTCATTCTTAAATGGAAGAAGTTTGGAACCACCAAGACTCTTCCTAGAGCTGGCCGCCCGGCCAAACTGCGCAATCGTAAGGCCCTTGGTAAAGAACCCGATGGTCACTCTGAAAGCGCTTCAGAGATGGGAGAACCTTCCAGAAGGACAACCATCTCTGCAGCACTCCAACCAGTCAGGCCTTTATGGTAAAGTGGCCAGACGGAAGCCACTCCTCAGTAAAGTGGCACATGACAGCCCACGTGGAGTTTGCCAAAAGCCACCTAAAGACTCTCAGACCATGAGAAACAAGATTCTCTAGTCTGATGAAACCAAGGTTGAACTCTTTGGCCTGAATGCCAAGCGTCACGTCTGGAGAAAACCTGGTATTATCCCTACAGTGAATTATGGCGGTGGCAGCATCATGCTGTGGGGATGTTTTTTTCTTCTTTTTTTCTTTTAGAGACTATTCAGTGTTGAAGCAAAGATTAACGGAGCGAAGTACATGAAAACCTGCCCCAGAGCGCTCAAGACCTCAATCTGGGGGCGAAGGTTCACCTTCCAACAGGACAATGACACTAAGCACACAGCCAAGACAAAGAAGGAGTGGCTTTGGGACAAGTCTCTGAATGTCCTTGAGTGCCCCAGCCAGAGCTCGGACTTGAACCCGATCGAACATCTCTGGAGAGACCTGAAAATAGCTGTGCAGCAACGCTCCCCATCCAACCTGAAGAGCTTGAGAGGATCTGCAGAGAAGAATGGGAGAAGATTGTAGCATCATACCCAAGAAGACTCAAGGCTGTAATCTCTGCCAAAGGTGCTACAACAAAGTACTGAGTAAAGGGTCTGAATATTTATGTACATTTGATATTTTAGTAGTTTATTTTTTAAAATAAATTTACAAAATGTCTATAAACCTGTTTTTGCTTTGTCATCATGGGGTATTGTGTGTAGATTGATGACTTGAAAAAACAATTTAATCCATTTTTGAATAAGACTGTAAATGTAACAAAATTCAAGGGGTCTGAATACTTTCCGAATGAGCTGCACCATTGTGTTTTACTCTGGAGAGACCTAGCGTAAGCTAACAGGATGTTTTACATTGGTATTCTGCTCCACATGCTACCCAGAGGCCTATAAGACCCTATGATTGTCACGGCCGTTGTTGGTGGAAGAAGGTGAGGACCAATGCGCAGCGTTCTATGTGTTCATGATGTAAATATTTAATGAATCAAACTGAACACTGAAATACAAAACAACTAAGTGAAAGAACGAAACGACAATGAAACAGTCCTGTCTGGTGAAGACACAACAGAAAATAATCACCCACACCTCAAGGGTGGAAACAGGCTACCTAAGTATGGTTCTCAATCACGGATAACGATTGACAGCTGCCTCTGATTGAGAACCATACCAGGCCAAACACAGAAATCCCAAATCATAGAAAAAATAACATAGACTGCCAACCCCAACTCATTCCCTGACCATACTAAAACAAAGACAAAACAAAGGAACTAAGGTCAGAACGTGACAATGATCCATAACCACTCATATTAAATCTAATATTCCTTATGAATAGATTTGTATACAAATTGTAAAATATACAGTAAAAATACACATAAATCCTTCCTCCAAATTACATATTTTCATTTACATAAAAAAATGCCTCAGAGCTGAAGACCCACACTGATTCTGCATCCACCACTAAATTATGTAACGTGAAGCAATGCTCCTATGATTACAGACCATATACAAAGAGTAAAAACTTTCAAAGGACTATAGCCAGTAACCGAAAGGTTGCAGGTTCGAATACCCAAGCCGACAATGTGAAAAATCTGTCGGCGTCCTTGAGCCAAGGTACTTAACCCTAATTTTCTCCAGGGTGCCGTACTACTATGGCTGACCCTGTAGAACAACACATTTCACTGCCTATCCAGTGTATGTGACAATACAGCCTCTTCATTTTTCTACCAAGTTTTAATACTTTGTGTTGTGCGGTCTATGAATGAGAGATATTTGTATAGAGACGAGCGCACAACCTCCTGCTAACCCTGAGATGAAGGACACCCAGTCTTTGTACCCTGCTATGTTACCCTGCTATGTTACCCTGCGATGTTACCCTGCGATGTTACCCTGCGATGTTACCCTGCTATGTTACCCTGCTTAGAGTGGAAGGCATGACTATGGATTTATGTCTCTTTAAATGGAACTCATACTTAGCTGAATGGAGGGAGAGAGGGATGGAGGGAGAGGAACAGGGATTTAAGCATAAGTTTTCTTCTCTCAGTCAGACTGTCAAAGAGGAGCGCAGTGGAGAGAGAGAGAAAAATGGAGGGAGAAAGAGAGAGAGGGAGAAAAATGGAGGGAGAAAGAGAGAGAGGGAGAAAAATGGAGGGAGAAAGAGAGAGAGTGAGAAAAATGGAGGGAGAAAGAGAGAGAAAAAAAGGGAGAGAGAGAACGATAGGGAGAGAGAGCTAAAAAAAAGGGAGAGAGAAAAGGAGCAGGTACAATACAATAATGACTTCTCCAAACTTCTAACAGCCTAGAGGACAATGATAAACCATAATGAGTGTGTTTTTCATTTCAGCTTGCTCTACATTTCACTGCCTCACTTTGCTCTCTCTCTCTTTTTTTGACTCTCTCTTTGTCTCTCTCTTTGACTCTCTCTTTGTCTCTCTCTTTGTCTCTCTCTTTGTCTCTCTTTTGGTCTCTCTCTTTGTCTCTCTCTTTGTCTCTCTCTTTGTCTCTCTCTTTGTCTCTCTTTTGGTCTCTCTCTTTGTCTCTCTCTTTGTCTCTCTCTTTGTCTCTCTTTCTGTCTCACTCTCTGTTTCTGTCTCTCCCTTTTTTAGCTTGCTGTCTATCTATCCTGTCTGCCTGTCTGTCGGCCTGCTCCTCCGTCCTTCCTTCCGTCTGTCTGTTTGTCTGTCTCACTTCCCAATCTCCCTCTGTCTTTTTCTCCCTCCTTCTGCTCCCCCTCCCTCCTTACTCTCTCTCTCTCTCCTTCCATCCATCTCCCTATCTCTTGGTCAGTGTCTATGATGAGTCAGATAGAGTGCTTTAACTACCTCAGTGTGGTTTGATCTATAATTCATCTCTACAGGGGTTCCTATACTGAAGACTCTCTCCCTCCTTCTGAAGACACACCACTCTGCAGGGGGGAGTGGGGTTGAGAGGTTGAGAGGAGCGAGGGGGTGAAAATTGCCACTCCAGTTTGTCTCATCCAAAAACTACTCATGTTTATTCTCCTCTCTCTCTCTCTCTCTCTCTCTCTCTGATGCTACATACTGGGGTCTGTCTCACTGTCTGCTTCTATGCTACAGTATTTACTAGCATGGGAAACATATGTGTACATTGCCAAAGCAAGCAATAGATTAAAAAAAAAAAAAGTTAAATAAGTCATCAAAAATGAACAGTAAACATTACACTCACAAGTTTCAAAGGTATAGCCACATTTAAAATGTCACATTATTCATGTCATTTTCTCTCCTCTCTCTCTTTCTCTCTTGCTCTCTCTCCCTCTCCATCTCACTTCTGTATTCTGCATTATCTCAGCTTACAGCAACTCTGATGTTCTCCATGAATCATTGAAAGATGTTGATTGATTCATGTATGTGAATCCCATTTATATTCACAATGTGTGATGCTTCAAAACACCTATGTTTTAATTGGCCTTCTCAAAGGAATGTAGAACCTGGTGATTTGGCACAGAGGGTGTCACGTGGAAAGAAATCCTGTTTGTCTGTGTGTTTGTTTATTTGTTTGTATGTTTGTTTGTTGATGTTTATAATTGAGGCGCTGACTAGGCTTGCTCACCCACCACCAAAAACAAACATGATTGTTTAGTTACGGCCAGCTGGTTGCAATGGAGACAGAAATGGAGGGACTGTGTGGAGGAGGAAGAGAAGGAGATAGAGACGAAGGATTGTAAGGAGAAGGAGGGATGCAGGATGAGCGAGTTATAGAGTGATTGGACTCCATAGTGTTGGTAGCCAGTCCCTTGGTTTTAGAGGTCTGTGAAGGGGAAGAGAAAAGGGACATTTTTCCTCAGAGAGGAATTTGCTTTGTAGCAGGAGACTAATGTGTCTTAGTTCAGGCAATCCCTCACAAAAAACACGACATTTGCAGTTTCATATGTGTGTTTTTTTCTCTCTACCCCAGAGTAGTGGGTAGCGAGGAAAAGAGAGAGTGATGGGAATGGAGGAGAGGAGGAGAGATTAATTGAGACAGAGTGGGACGTAGAGAGGAAGAGAAAAAGAGAGTGAGGAGGAATGAGAGAAGTGAGGAGGAATGAAGGAGATTAAGTGAGGAGGAATGGGAGAATGGAGCCATATTAGAGAGAGAGAATAAAGGAGAGTGATGATGTGAGAGGAGAGAAAGATAGATAGAGTGAGAGATTGAAGTGGAGGATGTGTAATGATAAATCACTTGAATGGGGCCAGGGACTTGAGTGTGGTTTAGTATACAGCCCTGGATTTGGAATACATCCAGCTGTATATATCGGGGGGGCTCTGAACTGTATGTAATGCTAAACATGAACAGAAACATTTGATCTTACCGGGTTTACTTACAATGGTATGGATTTACTTATGATTGTCACACAATATTTTGTTGATTCAGCATCATTACTTGAATGCACTATTTGACATACGCATCTGCTAAATGACTCGTGTACACCTGTTTTGAAGGATCCCTAATGTTTATGTGATTGCCCACTACCCCCAGCCAGCATCCCTGAGATGTAGACTACCCAGTCCCCCACTACCCCCAGCCAGTATCCCTGAGATGTAGACTACCCAGTCCCCCACTACCCCCAGCCAGTATCCCTGAGATGTAGACTACCCAGTCCCCCACTACCCCCAGCCAGTATCCCTGAGATGGAGACTACCCAGTCCCCCACTACCCCCAGCCAGTATCCCTGAGATGTAGACTACCCAGTCCCCCACTACCCCCAGCCAGTATCCCTGAGATGTAGACTACCCAGTCCCCCACTACCCCCAGCCAGTATCCCTGAGATGTAGACTACCCAGTCCCCCACTACCCCCAGCCAGTATCCCTGAGATGTAGACTACCCAGTCCCCCACTACCCCCAGCCAGCATCCCTGAGATGTAGACTATCCAGTCCCCCACTACCCCCAGCCAGTATCCCTGAGATGTAGACTACCCAGTCCCCCACTACCCCCAGCCAGTATCCCTGAGATGTAGACTACCCAGTCCCCCACTACCCCCAGCCAGTATCCCTGAGATGTAGACTACCCAGTCCCCCACTACCACTCCACAACTCCCCCAACACTCCTACAGGCATATACTGTTGCATAGAAGCAGACAGTGAGACTCAGACCCCAGTATGTAACATCACACAGTGAGACTCAGACCCCAGTATGTAGCATCAGACAGTGAGACTCGGACCCCAGTATGTAGCATCAGACAGTGAGACTCAGACCCCAGTATGTAGCATCAGACAGTGAGACTCAGACCCCAGTATGTAGCATCAGACAGTGAGACTCAGACCCCAGTATGTAACATCAGACAGTGAGACTCAGACCCCAGTATGTAACATCACACAGTGAGACTCAGACCCCAGTATGTAGCATCAGACAGTGAGACTCAGACCCCAGTATGTAGCATCAGACAGTGAGACTCAGACCCCAGTATGTAACATCAGACAGTGAGACTCAGACCCCAGTATGTAGCATCAGACAGTGAGACTCAGACCCCAGTATGTAGCATCAGACAGTGAGACTCAGACCCCAGTATGTAACATCAGACAGTGTGACTCAGACCCCAGTATGTAACATCAGACAGTGAGACTCAGACCCCAGTATGTAACATCAGACAGTGAGACTCAGACCCCAGTATGTAACATCAGACAGTGAGACTCAGACCCCAGTATGTAGCATCAGACAGTGAGACTCAGACCCCAGTATGTAACATCAGACAGTGAGACTCAGACCCCAGTATGTAACATCACACAGTGAGACTCAGACCCCAGTATGTAGCATCAGACAGCAGTGTGATAAGAGCCCTGGAGATAACAGAATGTATGTGTGATTTGAGTCCCCTGCTCAGCAGTAGTAACATCAGGTTCTGGATCAGATCTTCTCTCGTTTCCCCCTACTTCTCCCTCCTCCATATATTAGTCCCTCCATCTCTCCTCTATGACAGCAGCCCTGCTGCTCCTTATCTGAGTCACTCCGCTGTATGTTAGTGGGGGGTGTCACATTATCTACATCAGTCCTCCTATCGTGTTATTTTGTGTTCAAATTAGACTGAGGTGTGTGTTGACTGACTGACAGTGTCCTTGTGGCCTCTCTATGGGGCTAGAGCAGAGTCAGAGGGTATCTGTGTGTTACAAATCTGACAGGACAATTAGTCTTCCTGAGACCTCACACACCCTGAATGCCCTTCTGACTCCCCTACTACACTCTCTTCATCACACCCTGAGTGCCCTTCTATCTCCCCTACTACACTCTCTTCATCACACCCTGAGTGCCCTTCTATCTCCCCTACTACGCTCTCTTCATCACACCCTGAGTGCCCTTCTATCTCCCCTACTACACTCTCTTCATCACACCCTGAGTGCCCTTCTATCTCCCCTACTACACTCTCTTCATCACACACTGAGTGCCCTTCTATCTCCCCTACTACACTCTCTTCATCACACCCTGGGTGCCCTTCTGACTCCACCAATACACTCTCTTCATCACACACTGAGTGCCCTTCTATCTCCCCTACTACACTCTCTTCATCACACCCTGAGTGCCCTTCTATCTCCCTTACTACGCTCTCTTCAGCACACCCTGAGCGCCCTTCTATCTCCCCTACTACACTCTCTTCATCATACCCTGAGCGCCCTTCTATCTCCCCTACTACGCTCTCTTCCGCAGACACACAAGCATTACATTTGTTTTAAAATGTGCGTCATTTTGCAGACACGCTTGTCCAGAACAACCTACAGTAGTAAACGCATACATCCTCATCCTTTCTGTCACGTATCCCTCCGGAACGTTCATTACACACACCTGTCCCCTATTCCCACTGATTAGTACTTGTATAAGTTTGCCCTTTGGTTTCCATTGGGCTGTCGATTATTGTTACTATGTCCGTTGGTGCGTGTGAGTACCTGTGCTTTTTGCTTTGGGCTTTTGTACCCTTGTGGATTGAGCAGATGATTACGGGTATCGTCCCGTGTGATAATCATTGTGTGCATGTGTTTTTTATTCGAGGTACTCCTCGCTCTTTTGTTTGGTTTCAACCCTGTGTTTTTGTTACGTGTTTGTTTGGTCTTCGTCCCTGTGCCTTTACATGGCACGGTGTAATTTGGGCTTAATAAAAAAAACTATTACGCATTCCTGCGTCTGTCTCCCGACCCTTCATGCCAACGCGACACTTTCATCCTGGTCTCCAGTGGGAATCAAACCCACAACCCTGGTATTGCAACCGCCATACTCTACCAACTGAGTTACACAGGACCATTAGCTAAGAGTAAAAGCCCAACACAAATGCACGCACACGTGCATACACAAACACACACACACACACACACACACACACACACACACACACACACACACACACACACACACACACACACACACACACACACACACACACACACACACACACACACACTGAGATCAACCTGTGTAATTGAAAAATGGTACATGTGAAGATTAAGTGCAGCTTATCCCACTGAGGTGTGTACATCTATGTATGCACGTACGAACGTGTGTATGTTTGTCCGTGTGTGAGGCAGTTTACTCTTTATCAGTCCACAGAAAACAGCCATCCCCCCACCTCTGGCTAGAAACATTAGCCCTGGAAACCTTCTCCTTAACCTCTCTCCTCTCATCATTCATATCAACGTGAGAATGCCCCAAAATAGAGCAATTAAGGCTTGAATATCAAGCAATGTGTTTTGGGTGATAAACCGCAGCACCCTGGTCAGTGAAGGACTGAGAGAGCCAGGCACAGCTGTCAAACTGAGCATCATGTTCATTAAACATCTACACATCTACTGACCTCTAATCCTTCATCTCATCGCTCGCCAGCACTGTTCCCAGTGTGTGTGTGTGTGTGTGTGTGTACCATGCCCTATCCAAACCATGCTAGAAATAAGTTGTGTGTAGCAAAGACAGACTGAACATCTGCACAGCTGTACCCACTGGGAAGTGAGCCAAACACATGGGGTCAGCATAATAGTGTGACTCTTACTAAATGACAAGGTGGGTTGAAGAGCCTAGCTAATGGTCAGAGACAAATAGGTAAATCTAGAGGGTTGATTCATGCTAGGTTGTGCCGAGACAAGCACAACTTGGCAGTGTCAAATTCAGCCTAAGTCAGTGTAGAGTGGAATTACAGACAGACTCATTCCATTAGTATGATGTTAACCACATGACAGATGCAGATGATATCCCCACAAGCAGCCTCTGAAGCCGTACTATGTACTAACTATACTGGAAGTCACGGTGGATAACATTACAATGTCTAATGCAGAGGCGCTGATACTAATGTGTAGTGCTGTGTTGAATGCTGCTGAGACTGACTCCTTAGTTAAAACTCTGCTTGTGAGATCCACACAGGGGGGGTAGAGCCATAGGGACATCTGGGGAACCAGCAGGAGACTGGGGCTGATGTGCTAGCCACTAGCTCTGTAGTCATATCCCTCTGCTGGCTGTCAGAAGAAGCTAAGCAGGGTTGGGGCAATCCTTGGATGGGAGACCAGATGCTGCTCGAAGTGGAAACTCAGAAGATGAAGAGCAGTGACTGCTTTAACATTCTGCTGTCACAGAAGTGATCATTGGGAAAGATTGGAAGGACTCCCTCTAGTGTTTATAACTCTACCTTACAATGATGTGCGCACTACGACACAGGTAGTTGGTCGCACCTTAACTGGGGAGGACGGGCTCGTGGTAATGGCTGGAGCAGAATGAGGGGCATGGCATCAAATACATCAACTGTGTTTAATACCACTCCATTTGCTCTGTTCCAGCCATTACCACGAGCCAGTCCTCCTCTCAGCAGCCTCCTCTGGTCTACTAGGGCTGTGGTGGCCATTGTGTTTTGTCAGTGGTGGCCATTGTGTTTTGTCAGCTAGTACTGTCATGCAAATAACTGCCGGTCTCACGTTCATTGACCGTTTATTAACATTAAAAGGTTTAGGATCTCCAGGCTTCCACGCATAGCGTACAAGCCACTGGTGTGGACCCTTTGAACATCTTCATTTTAAAAGTCTAATAAATCCATTTACAGTTTTTTTCGATTGCTAAACGACAGTGGGCACAACTGGAGTCACATGTGCAAAACTCTAACTACAGTCTGCACTACCAACAGTCACCTGAGCTAAACAGTTCACATCACCTGCAAAACTCATTCCAAGCAACACAACTCTTAACACATGGCTCAAAACACGCTCAGTGCAGCCAAACACTATGCACAACCCTCACTGAGGTAACACACACTGTCACTCAGAACACACTGAGAGTAAAAACACTAGCATCAAACACCAATACAGAAAATACAAACTTTTCATCTTTACAGTTTAAACAATTTCAGTGACTTCATACAAAGTAATGTTTTCTTCAAAGAAAAGAGTGACATTCTTTCACATGATTTATAATTTTTTTTAGAACATAACAATTCTTTAAGGTAAATGAAAATTAGCAGTTTGCTTCAATAGTCTGTAGTAATTTACGGAATTACAGTAATGAGAAAAAAAGGTAGAAACTAAAAGTACATACTGTAATTCGAACAAATAATTGAGGGGCTAATCCTTCCTCTCTCTAGCATCAGGCCACAGGTTTTCTTCAACATCACATCTAATGTTTTCTCTTGCCATGCACCTAGGGAAAAACCTTCTGGAGTGCCTTATCCATCCCTGGCAGTCCTCTGGACTCGTGTCCTCACATCCGGCACACATGGCTTCCAAAAGAGACATTTGGTCATGTGGGTGGTGACCAAACACTTTCCACCTCCAGGCAGAGAAAAACTCCTCTATTGGGTTGAGGAAGGGTGAATATGCAGGCAGGTACAAAACCATACATCTGTGATGTGCTGCAAACCAATCTGTGACAGCTGCAGAGTGGTGAAAAGCAACGTTATCGCAAACTATGACAAAAACTTGGGGGTTTCTTACTGGCTCCCCCTGTTCTGCTGGCACTAGCTGAGCATAGAGCTGTTCTAGGAAAGCTATAAGCCTTTCTGTGTTGTATGGGCCAATGAGTGGTGTGTTGAGAAGCAAACCATCATTGGCCATTGCAGCACACATGGTGATATTTCCCCCCCTTTGGCCTGGAACCTCCACAGTGGCCCTTTGACCTATAACATTCCTTCCTCTGCGCCGTGTTTTGGCAAGGTTAAATCCAGCTTCATCGATAAATACAAATGAATGTGGTCTTTCCAGTGCTTCCACCTCCATTACTCTCTGAAAAACAGTAAGTGCACAGTTTTACTGTAGAAATGCTAGTGTTTTTTTACTGTAAATATTTTGTATAGCTGTGTACGTAACCTCAGACGTCTTACCTGGACATATTGGTATCTTTGCTCTTTTACCCATTCACTGTTTCTCTCGAACAGTACAGTGTATAACTGTTTCATTGTAACTTGGTGTTTCTTTAGGACTCGAGCAATAGTTGTTGTGCTGACAGAATTAACATTTTCAAATATGTCATTATCAGCCAGCACTCTATCTTGAATCTCCCGCAGTTTTATTCCATTGTTGACAACAACCATGTCAACAATAGCATTTTCCTTCGCATCTGAAAATATTTTTCCTCTTCCCCCTGTTGGGGGCAGCCTTTGGGTCCTGTTGTAAAAATATATTTTACAGTCAAACTTACTGTAATATATATCTGTGTAAATATTCTATAATTGCAATACAAAATAGATTCCTGTAATGTTTTCATTTACTGTAAGGATGTAACTCTCACCTGTTTGCATGATGGAAAATTCGCATTACAGATGCCACTGTGGATCTTTGCAGATTGGGATGCACCCTCAACCCTGCCTCTCTCAATGAGAGACCATGGTTCACGACATGGTCTATAAGTGTAGCCCTTATTTCATCTGAAATAACAGCTCTTTGTCTTCTTTGTCTTCCTCCACGCATCCGCCCTCTCCCTGCCACCCTTCTCCCTCCACGAACCCATCTTCCTTGTTCCATTTCCAAAATGAGTCTTTCTGAGCTCTACCTATATATACTGTAATATGTGTGTGTGTTCACTAACAAGTCTAAAACAAGACACCTGCTTAGCCTTTCAGCTGAAATTGCAATCAGCAGTGTTTGAAAGGCACAAGGCTGAAATCTATTCCGTTTTGAATGTGTGGTTCACAGTTTTGACAGCAGTGTGTTAGCATTTGAACAAAGTGCTGTAAATCCACAGTGTTGTGCAGGTTGTGGTTAAAGTCATGGGATAAGTGTGTAGAGTTTTGAAAACTGTGTTCAAGCAATGAAAAACGAACTAGAGTTTGGTCCACATGAACTGCTGCTGTGCAGAATGTAGTTAGAGTTTTGCACATGTGACTCCAGTTGTGTCCACTGTCGTTTAGCAATCGAAAAAAACTGTAATATAGCCTGCACCATCACAATAGATCCATCATTTATGCAACTGTAGTTGTGATACAAACCTTAGACTATGTGTTCTGATTTGTAACTCCTTCTAAGGCTGCATGATGCCACTCTAATGGGGACATGAAACAAGTCACATGAACGGTGCTCTGCTCTGTTTCTCACATAGACTGCACACACTTCATCAGTCTCGTTCCAGCCCATCAGACTGTTTTCAGCGTAATCTGGTCTTTACATATAGCCCACTGATATATAAATATTTTTTAATGGCCCACAAAAAAACATGTCATTTGTAGCCTGCACTCGAATAGCGGATGGAGGAAACGCTTCCCGAGGTTACGTTTTTAATATGCCAGGTAGGATCCACTGGCTGTGAAGTGGATTAATGTGCCAGGTAGGCTCCACTGGCTGTGAAGTGGATTAATGTGCCAGGTAGGCTCCACCGGCTGTGAAGTGGATTAATGTGCCAGGTAGGCTCCACTGGCTGTGAAGTGGATTAATGTGCCAGGTAGGCTCCACTGGCTGTGAAGTGGATTAATGTGCCAGGTAGGCTCCACTGGCTGTGAAGTGGATTAATGTGCCAGGTAGGCTCCACTGGCTGTGAAGTGGATTAATGTGCCAGGTAGGCTCCACTGGCTGTGAAGTGGATTAATGTGCCAGGTAGGCTCCACTGGCTGTGAAGTGGATTAATGTGCCAGGTAGGCTCCACTGGCTGTGAAGTGGATTAATGTGCCAGGTAGGCTCCACCGGCTGTGAAGTGGATTAATGTGCCAGGTAGGCTCCACTGGCTGTGAAGTGGATTAATGTGCCAGGTAGGCTCCACTGGCTGTGAAGTGGATTAATGTGGCAGGTAGGCTCCACTGGCTGTGAAGTGGATTAATGTGCCAGGTAGGCTCCACTGGCTGTGAAGTGGATTAATGTGCCAGGTAGGCTCCACTAGCTGTGAAGTGGATTAATTTACCAGGTATTCCTCACTGGCTGTGAAGTGGATTAATGTGCCAGGTAGGCTCCACTGGCTGTGAAGTGGATTAATATGCCTGGTAAGCTCCACTCGCTGTGAAGTGGACTAATGTGCTAGGTAGGCTCCACTGGCTGTGAAATGGTTTAATGTGCCAGGTAGGCTCCACTGGCTTTGAAGTGGATTAATGTGCCAGGTAGGCTCCACTGGCTGTGAAGTGGATTAATGTGCCAGGTAGGCTCCACTGGCTGTGAAGTGGATTAATGTGCCAGGTAGGCTCCACTGGCTGTGAAGTGGATTAATATGCCAGGTAGGCTCCACTGGCTGTGAAGTGGATTAATGTGCCAGGTAGGCTCCACTGGCTGTGAAATGGTTTAATGTGCCAGGTAGGCTCCACTGGCTGTGAAGTGGATTAATGTGCCAGGTAGGCTCCACTGGCTGTGAAGTGGATTAATGTGCCAGGTAGGCTCCACTGGCTGTGAAGTGGATTAATGTGCCAGGTAGGCTACTGGCTGTGAAGTGGATTAATGTGCCAGGTAGGCTCCACTGGCTGTGAAGTGGATTAATGTGCCAGGTAGGCTCCACTGGCTGTGAAGTGGATTAATGTGCCAGGTAGGCTCCACTGGCTGTGAAGTGGATTAATGTGCCAGGTAGGCTCCACTGGCTGTGAAGTGGATTAATGTGCCAGGTAGGCTCCACTGGCTGTGAAGTGGATTAATGTGCCAGGTAGGCTCCACTGGCTGTGAAGTGGATTAATGTGCCAGGTAGGCTCCACTGGCTGTGAAGTGGATTAATGTGCCAGGTAGGCTCCACTGGCTGTGAAGTGGATTAATGTGCCAGGTAGGCTCCACTGGCTGTGAAGTGGATTAATGTGCCAGGTAGGCTCCACTGGCTGTGAAGTGGATTAATGTGCCAGGTAGGCTCCACTGGCTGTGAAGTGGATTAATGTGCTAGGTAGGCTCCACTGGCTGTGAAATGGTTAATGTGCCAGGTAGGCTCCACTGGCTGTGAAGTGGATTAATATGCCAGGTAGGCTCCACTGGCTGTCCACTGGCTGTGAAGTGGATTAATGTGCCAGGTAGGCTCCACTGGCTGTGAAGTGGATTAATGTGCCAGGTAGGCTCCACTGGCTGTGAAGTGGATTAATATGCCAGGTAGGCTCCACTGGCTGTGAAGTGGATTAATGTGCCAGGTAGGCTCCACTGGCTGTGAAGTGGATTAATGTGACAGGTAGGCTCCACTGGCTGTGAAGTGGATTAATGTGCCAGGTATGCTCCACTGGCTGTGAAGTGGATTAATGTGCCAGGTAGGCTCCACTGGCTGTGAAGTGGATTAATTTACCAGGTATTCTTCACTGGCTGTGAAGTGGATTAATGTGCCAGGTAGGCTCCACTGGCTGTGAAGTGGATTAATGTGCCAGGTAGGCTCCACTGGCTGTGAAGTGGATTAATGTGCCAGGTAGGCTCCACTGGCTGTGAAGTGGATTAATATGCCTGGTAGGCTCCACTGGCTGTGAAGTGGACTAATGTGCTAGGTTGGCTCCACTGGCTGTGAAATGGTTTAATGTGCCAGGTAGGCTCCACTGGCTTTGAAGTGGATTAATGTTCCAGGTAGGCTCCACTGGCTCTGAAGTGGATTAATGTGCCAGGTAGGCTCCACTGGCTGTGAAGTGGATTAATGTGCCAGGTAGGCTCCACTGGCTGTGAAGTGGATTAATATGCCAGGTAGGCTCCACTGGCTGTGAAGTGGATTAATGTGCCAGGTAGGCTCCACTGGCTGTGAAGTGGATTAATGTGCCAGGTAGGCTCCACTGGCTGTGAAGTGGATTAATATGCCAGGTAGGCTCCACTGGCTGTGAAGTGGATTAATGTGCCAGGTAGGCTCCACTGGCTGTGAAGTGGATTAATGTGACAGGTAGGCTCCACTGGCTGTGAAGTGGATTAATGTGCCAGGTATGCTCCACTGGCTGTGAAGTGGATTAATGTGCCAGGTAGGCTCCACTGGCTGTGAAGTGGATTAATTTACCAGGTATTCTTCACTGGCTGTGAAGTGGATTAATGTGCCAGGTAGGCTCCACTGGCTGTGAAGTGGATTAATGTGCCAGGTAGGCTCCACTGGCTGTGAAGTGGATTAATGTGCCAGGTAGGCTCCACTGGCTGTGAAGTGGATTAATATGCCTGGTAGGCTCCACTGGCTGTGAAGTGGACTAATGTGCTAGGTTGGCTCCACTGGCTGTGAAATGGTTTAATGTGCCAGGTGGGCTCCACTGGCTTTGAAGTGGATTAATGTGCCAGGTAGGCTCCACTGGCTGTGAAGTGGATTAATGTGCCAGGTAGGCTCCACTCGCTGTGACGTGGATTAATGTGCCAGGTAGGCTCCACTGGCTGTGAAGTGGATTAATATGCCAGGTAGGCTCCACTGGCTGTGAAGTGGATTAATGTGCTAGGTAGGCTCCACTGGCTGTGAAATGGTTTAATGTGCCAGGTAGGCTCCACTGGCTGTGAAGTGGATTAATGTGCCAGGTAGGCTCCACTGGCTGTGAAGTGGATTAATGTGCCAGGTAGGCTCCACCGGCTGTGAAGTGGATTAATGTGCCAGGTAGGCTCCACTGGCTGTGAAGTGGATTAATGTGCCAGGTAGGCTCCACTGGCTGTGAAGTGGATTAATGTGCCAGATAGGCCCCACTGGCTGTGAAGTGGATTAATGTGCCAGGTAGGCTCCACTGGCTGTGAAGTGGATTAATGTGCCAGGTAGGCTCCACTGGTTGTGAAGTGGATTAATGTGCCAGGTAGGCTCCATTGGCTGTGAAGTGGATTAATGTGCCAGGTAGGCTCCACTGGCTGTGAAGTGGATTAATGTGCCAGGTAGGCTCCACTGGCTGTGAAGTGGATTAATGTGCCAGGTAGGCTCCACTGGCTGTGAAGTGGATTAATGTGCCAGGTAGGCTTCACTGGCTGTGAAGTGGATTAATGTGCCAGGTAGGCTCCACTGGCTGTGAAGTGGATTAATGTGCCAGGTAGGCTCCACTGGCTGTGAAGTGGATTAATGTGCCAGGTAGGCTCCACTGGCTGTGAAGTGGATTAATGTGACAGGTAGGCTCCACTGGCTGTGAAGTGGATTAATGTGCCAGGTAGGCTCCACTGGCTGTGAAGTGGATTAATGTGCCAGGTAGGCTCCACTGGCTGTGAAGTGGATTAATGTGCCAGGTAGGCTTCACTGGCTGTGAAGTGGATTAATGTGCCAGGTAGGCTCCACTGGCTGTGAAGTGGATTCATGTGCCAGGTAGGCTCCACTGGCTGTGAAGTGGATTAATGTGCCAGGTAGGCTCCACTGGCTGTGAAGTGGATTAATGTGCCAGGTAGGCTCCACTGGCTGTGAAGTGGATTACTGTGCCAGGTAGGCTCCACTGGATGTGAAGTGGATTAATATGCCAGGTAGGCTCCACTGGCTGTGAAGTGGATTAATGTGCCAGGTAGGCTCCACTGGCTGTGAAGTGGATTAATATGCCAGGTAGGCTCCACTGGCTATGAAGTGGATTAATGTGCCAGGTAGGCTCCACTGGCTGTGAAGTGGATTAATGTGCCAGGTAGGCTCCACTGGCTGTGAAGTGGATTAATGTGCCAGGTAGGCTCCACTGGCTGTGAAGTGGATTAATGTGCCAGGTAGGCTCCACTGGCTGTGAAGTGGATTAATGTGCCAGGTAGGCTCCACTGGCTGTGAAGTGGATTAATGTGCTAATTTTAAGTCTTGAGGAATACATA